>NC_142339.1:29589040-29889040 GCF_054954075.1 Amborella trichopoda
TTGAAGTTTTCATAAATCTACTCGAGCTAAACTATTTTTAAAGCTTTGCATTTTTAATAATTAAAGACGAAAATATATTTAAGACTATCGCAAAGATTCTCAGTATTGAAACCACATTTCTCAATACCATTTGAAGGTGTGTTTTATTTTGATTGTTTAGGGACTCGGCTCTATACAAACCACACCCTTCATTTAATGCATGAGAGAAAGAACAAAGTAACGTATATATCCGTACCTAGGTCCTCTTCCACTTCATCTCTCTTGTTCTCACGGTAACGCACAGCAGACGAACACAAAATGTGGCTCATTACTCAAGGGCACGTTTGGTTGGTGCCTAAATATTTTATGCGGAAAAAATATTGACATATGTGGCTCATTACTCAAGGGCACGTTTGGTTGGTGCCTAAATATTTTATACGGAAAAATATTGACATATGTAAATACTTTTTAGGAAAAACTTTTGAAAACTTTCTTTTCACCATGTTTGTTAAAACACTTAAAAAGCATTGTGCAATAAATTACATATGTTTTGTAACTTGTTTGGTATTTAAATATACTTTATTAAATATATGCATATAATATTTAAATATTATAAGTAAAAATATATAGTTATATTTATTTAAAGTGTGCGGTTTGTATAAAATGGAGGCTCTAAACAATCAAAGTAAAGTGCACCTTGAAAGAGTGTGGAGAAATGTAGTTTCCATACTGAAAATATTTGTGATAGCCTTAAAATACATTTTGATCTTTAATTATAAAATTGAAAGCTTCAAAAATAGTGTAGATTGAGCATATCTATAAAAACTTGAAAATCTTAAAAATTGACGATCCAAAAATACGATATAAGATGCACTATTTTCAAAACTTGAAATCCAATCTTTTCTTATATCTATGCATATTAATGTCGAGATGATCAGTTTGAGGATATTTGAGCATCAAAACAACCTCTTATAGTGAAATTTTTGAGGTGGGGCTCTAATTTTAGAGCATCGGCTCTATATAAACTTTTTTTTTATTTATCTAAATAATATTTATATATTATTAAAAAATATTATATATTAACTATTTAAATATTATTTTCATACTAAATATAATATATTATATTATAAAAATCTATTACATAAATAAAATATATTATATAATATAATATATAATTATATCTATTTTATTGATTTATGTTATATAATATATAATATAATATAATATAATGTAATATAATATAGTGTAATATAATATAATATAATATAATATTATACTAATATCTTATCTACTGTTACATATAGTATAATATAAAATAGTATATTATTTATATAAAAGTATTATTCATTAAATATTATTAAATTATAGTTCATATATTATATTTAATAAATAAATGAAATATTATATAATACATACTATATTGCAAATAGTGAATTTTGAATAGTGAGTCCACATGAGAAAATAAAAGCATGGGGGCATGTTTCTCCACCCCAAGAGGTGAGGTTTTTTTTTTCATGAATTAGACCATTTCATGGTAAACTATTTTACCATGGATTTATTCACATATGCGTTACACATAAAACAAATATATAAAACACAATTTTCATGTGAAAATAATTTCAAGAAAACATTTACACATGAATCAAGCGTGCCCTAAGTTTCCATCTGATGAAAGAATTAGGTTAATGTTATTAATCATTTAGAAAAAGGGATTGTCCACAAAGATACCATTTATTTTTTGTACATAGAAGTCACAATCATTCGCACTCATTAGATGTCAAATTGGCTGGCTTAGGGGTGAGTGACGAAGTCCGTGAATGTTTTTTTTTTTACCTTTATGTCTAGTCAATGACTCTGTTATAACCACCCATTTTGAAATTTAAGGAACAAAGAACAATTGTGACCTCCATGTACAAAAGATAAATGGTCTCTATGTAGACAATCCTTAACAAAAAAGGGGCTATTCTTTTTCGTGTTTTTTTCATCCAAATGTAATATTTTTCTCAATTCGCCAAAAGATAAATGGTCTACTTCCAAACTCAATCATGTAATACTTCTCTCAATTCACCAAAAGATAGGAAATATAACTGCCAAACACTTATCCTATAAAGATTAACTAGGTACTTTGATCTATGAGATCTAAATTCATCAAAATAGAGTTAGCAATGATTTAACATTTCTAATTTTGCATTCGTCATGTCTGCGAGACAAGTAGAATTTGGTAAAGCAACATTTTCATCTTACTATCATGGTAAATGTCTCTTGAGATGGAATTTTCCCAGTGGAAGGCTTATGCATCATCATCCCTTCTTTTTTCTTGTCGTAGCTTATGAACATTGCTTGCACATTTTTCTTCCAACTTTCTTTGCTGCAGCTTCAACACCATCACCTAACATACACAACCAAAAACCTTGAAAAACTAACTGTCAATTCCCTTGCCATAAGCTTTTCATATGGGTACATTCAACCTAACTGTAGTTGTGTTAGGTGATATATGGCATGTGATGTAGTGCACACGCACATTACCTAGTGCTGAAGTTGTAAATTCTTTATGTGCGTCACGCTTCACATTGTCTCCATCTGATTGCCTATTCATATACTTGAAAATTCCATTTTTTGTGAATGTGTCCATATATAAGACCTTCAAATATGCAACAAACTCTTTAGACACATACTAGTTACCATACTAGATCTTGCAACCAATTTATCCATGATCTATTCATGCGAATCCTTGAACCTCAAAGACACCTCAAATTTGGTCTTCAGAAGATATACCTACATGGACTATGAGTAACATCCAGGAAGATGAGAAAGTTATAGTTACAATAGATTGACGCTTCATTAATCCTTTTGAAGGAACTTCGTTGGCGTGAACGGTTGTTGATACTCTTTTCCATATTGGGCAGCCCATCACACACAATGAGACATAAATCTTTTAGCACTAGAAGACCTCTTACCAGTTTTTTCCTTGCCATAATCAGAGTGCATTGCCTCCAATGACACCTTTGAAAAAGACTTTGCTAGCCTCAACTGTTGCTGATGCATTTTTCCATATTGGAGGTTTCCCCAGTCAAGATCTATAGGCCTCTTTTCTGCTTGATTCTGAGATGGCTATGGACCTCATTCCAGAAACAAGTCTGAGACCTAGACTGCCCCGTTTTCTTCGATTAAGAGAGGGCCATGTCTATGAGCTGGAGCAAGGAGTGGGGCCCAAGGATGGAGGGCAGCTTGGGTTTTTGTCTTGGAGGCTGAAGGCCTCTGTCTGACATCAAGCCGTTGCCCCAAATTCTTTTGTGAGGCCCAGATGTTTGGTTGACTCGGGGCTGGCTTAAGATGGTACTCTTAGGGAAGACCTTTGAGTACCAGGGATTGAGCTGCTTGTATGGCGTTGGGGAAGCGGAAAAGGAAGAAGCTGGCTCGTGACTCCTCCCGAGTCTGGATCCGAGAGGGACCTGCAAAGTTGGGGCGTGTGCACCTTTAGGGTTAGCCGCTCGGGTGACTTGGGGGTCAGCCCGGGCTCGGTCAATGGGTTCGACTTGAGGAGGCCGAGACCGACGAGCTTGTATTTGTGAGGGACAAGGCGGGAGCTTGTCTCTCACAAGGTGAAGCTGTGTGTGTCGGGAGGGAAGACGGAATGGTCGACCCTCTTGTGGTCGAGGTGGCATAGAGCTAGCGCTGCCCCGAGCTGTGGAAAGCGAATGCATGGCGCATGTAGGGTTCGACCAGGGAAGGCCTGACCTTGGATGCGAGCTCAAGGCCACATGAGGGTTGTCCCGAGGTCTGGCTCCAGTGGATAGACCACGAGCTTTTGAGTGTGTGTGAGGGATGAAGACCTCAAGACCTTCGCCTTTGTGTACCGACCCTCCAGGTGTGGAGGCTCGGAGTAATGAAGGAGCACAGGTGGTTGCCATGCGGCAAACCTCAAGAGCGACCACAATTTGCTTGCCTTTCACAAGGATGGACGGGGCAGCCTTTCGGCGTACCGCAGTCGTATAACTGGCAGGAGATTTGCCAGTAGTAGGGTGTGCATTAGCAGGAGTGCTACCCATGCAAGGGGCTTTCGTGGAGAGTCCACCAGGGCGAGAAAGCGGGGAGGCACGGACCTTTAAGTCCCCTCTCGCACCGATCCAGGTGAGAATCAAGGAGCCGGATCGTGAGTCCTGACTCAGAAGGAGAGTAGGGAAGGAGTCTTGAGTGACTCGCTTCCCTGGGATAGCCATGAGCGCAGAGTTAAGGAAGTTCCCGACCCAGATGAACGGGTTGAACAACCCAAGTGCCATAGAAATAGGTGCAGAAAGTAAAAAGGAAATTCGTCAAACAAGAGCAAACCGACTAAGGTAGTAAGTCCCTAGTGGAGTCGTCAAGCTGGTTAGGTGCCACGATCTTGCCCTCAGGATCTAGGTAATCTGGAGGCTTGTGTCTCGAGTTTTTTGTGAACCCAAGATTTGAGATTGCTCTCTCAGAACCTTGCTTGAGGGCAAGGGCAGGCATATCAACCTATGAGAGAGGAATTTTAGGTGGGTTCGGGACTTACTCGGGCTGGCTCATGTGGGCGCCCTCTTAGATCACGAAGAACGCCCCCCAGTTGCTTGAGCTGGTTCCGAATCGCCTCCCATGACCTGTAATCCTCTTGTTTTTCTGCACAACACTTCTATAGTAAATTTGGAAGACAAGTGGGTCGAAGTGACCCACCCTTGTCTTAGGGCAATGCACGTTCATATGAGAAGGTGATGAAGTGCAAGGTTCGATGAAACTACATAGCCATGGTCCAAACTATATGACCTTAAACTATAGCGGGGGTCTAGTTACATGACCTTAAACTGCACTGTCCTTGTTACATGACCTAAACTGGCATAACCACGGTCCATGTTGCATGACCCTAAACTGCATAGCCATGGTCCAAACTATATGACCTTAAACTATAGTGGAGGTCTAGTTGCACAACCTTAAATTGCACGGTCCTAGTTGCATGACCTAAAACTGCATAACCATGGTCTATGTTGCACAACCCTAAACTGCGTAGCCATGGTCCAAACTATATGACCTTAAACTATAGTAGAGGTCTAGTTGCACGACCTTAAACTGCAAGGTCCTAGTTGCATGACCTAAAACTGCATAACCACGGTCCATGCTGCATGACCCTAAACTGTATAGCCATGGTCCAAACTATATGATCTTAAACTATAGCGAAGGACTAGTTGCACGACCTTAAACTGTACGGACCTGGTTGCATGACCAAAACTGCATAACCACAGTCCATGCTGCATGACCCTAAACTGCGTAGCCATGGTCCAAACTATTTCACCTTAAACTATAGCAGTGGTCTAGTTACAGGTTCTCATGATTTGGTGAGCCTGTTTGCTGTAAATGCTCTAGTCAGGGGGAGCCTTGGCTTCAATTCGAGGTGCACTTCTTTTGAGCTCGTCAAAGGTTTGAGTCTTAGGGATGAACCCCTTTAAATGCTTTGAAGCGACACGCATAACCTCCAATTGATTTTGGAGGCTACGAACCTCGCTTCTCAACTCAACCATGGGGTCTTGTTCCTGAGAGCCAAGAGGATGACCTTTATCTGTTTGTACCTTTTTAGGAGCTTCTGAGAGGTGTAGGACCCTCTCATGGCTGCTAATGATCTCCTTGTTTAAGGAGAATGGAATTTGGACTGCCTTCGTTGATGGCTGATGTGCCAATTCTGCCTCTAGAAGAGCAATGGGGACATGCAGAACCTTTTTTTGTTAGCATAGACTGTATGCTACCTCCCGTCTCGGTTGTATTTGAAGCAATGGTGGAGTGTGGAAGGAATCACCCCCTGATCATGAAGCTAAGGACAAGCAAGCAAGACGTTGTAAGAGGTATCGAAGTTGATTACATGGAACCGCGTAATAGTTGAGGTCACCGATCTTGAGGTAAAGGTGCACCGTGCCAATTGGCTTCTCTCTTGATTGGTTGAAGCTTTGCACGGTGATGTGGGTAGGAGTAAGGTCGTCAGATCCTAATCCCAATAGGGTGAGGATCCTTCTTAGGATCAAGTTGACTGCTGCCTCTCCATCCAACATGATCCGGTTGATAGGGTAGCCGTGTAGGTTCCATTCACGAAGAGGGGACGATTGTGAAATTTGCCTCCCAACTGCAGGGCATTTTTAGAGAAAGAGATTGCCAAGCACCCACTCAGAATGGCTGGGTCAACCTCTATAGGCTCCATTTTGGTCTCGTATACCTCTGGGTTAGAAAGATGTTGAACCAAGGCCATATGATAGTCTCTAGACAGTAGAAGGGCATCATAGATGCTTAGAAGGGATGACAGCTTTCTCAAGTACCCAATTACATCGTATTTCACTTTATCCTCGTTAGTCTTTTGTGTTTCTAATCCACTCACTAATGTAGGGAGTAGGGTAGGTTTAAGAACAGGCTTCGATTGAGTTTTGATTTGTGGCACTTGTTGACTTTGTTGTTTAGATGGTACGATTTGGGTTGATGGAGAAGTAATGAGGATTTGTATTAGGGATGTAGAGGTTTGAGGTTGAGGTTTAGGGAAAAGTTAAGGATCAGGAAACTTAAGGATCTTGAGCTTTTGAGGCTTGGGCTGTAGCTTCTTCCCTGATCTCATGTTCATTTGCCCCGTGCTGGGTGGTAGTTCCAAAATCTGCACCATATGGGAAGCATATTTGGAAGAGGGGTTTGATGATGGCTCGATTTTGGCTTGGATTTCCAATGCATCAACGACTGTCGAGAATCAAGTTGCCTGGGCCAGCATCTCTTCGAGACGCTTTTGCTGCAACCTGCTAAGGTTGGTGCCTCCGAGCTCTCTGTTTAAAGCGTCAAAGTCTGGAAACTGCCTAGCTATGCCTGTGGAAGAAACATATGAGGAGGGAGGAGAAGAAGAGTTAGAATGTTTCGGGCAGCTTTTTACGTCGTCGCCGAAATTGGACGTGTGCGAGGGATATTTTAGGTCTTGCCCCGGAGCTGACTGTTGAGGGTGCTTTTAGTGTCGTCAGCCATTTTGAACGACTGCAGGGGGTATTTTAGGTCTTGCCCTGGCTTTGAATGTCGTGGGGTGATTTTAGTGTTGTCACCCGTATTGGAGGGATCCCGAGCTGTTGGTGACTCAGGGACATCCGCCTGATTAGACGAAAGGATAAGGCGAGCTGTGCCTGGAATGAAGTCTTACAAGGTCAGCAGTGGAGGGAGGGACTTAAGGAATTCTTCCTTGAATGGTGGCTGAGGGATGGAATTCCTTCTGTAGGCTGACCTAGGTGCTCATCGTCTCCTTTTGAACCCCTGAGGAAGCATTTGGTCTGCCTCATCGGGTTGGTGAGTAGTTCTAGCTTGGTGGACTGCCTCACGCTTTAGGGATTTGAGCCTACTTTGCCCATGGTAGACTTCCCAGGGCTGAGAATTCGAGGGCCCTGAAGGGTTTAGTGTATGGTCATAAGGAACCTGTAGTAGGGTCTCCTCTTGGACGAGAGCGACGGCTTAGAAGTGCTCCAAGAGAACGGTGCAGATGATGTGGCATTCTTTTACCTTCTAAGTGTCTATAGCTTCGAACCCAGACCGTTCCTTCAGCTCGTGGCCCATACATGGTGATATGGGCACTAGAGGTTTTCCGTACCCTGGGCAAGGCGTTTAGGCAGCTTGGCAGGCTTAGGAGTAATGAGTCCCTGTTGGAGCATTGCCTCACAGAGGGCCCGTAGAGGGTATGGTTCAGTGCTTCTCGGGGCTTGCGTTGGGAATTCTTCTTGCATTGGTGAAAGAGGGACTTGAGGGTGCCATTCTGGGTTACCATGAGATTCATGGCATTACTGCATCTTCTATGCTAAGAGTTCGTGGAAGCTTGTGCATTCGCTCACTTCATGGCCTCGTATCAGGTGATACGAGCACCAGAGGTTCTCAGATCCTGGAGGCAGGAACTTGGGCTGCCTTGTTGGCTTCGGCGTGATGTGTCCCTCCTCGAGCATTATGGAGAATAGTGCACGGAGGATAGCGGGTTCCCCTTCATCCTCATTGATCGTCATTATGTGTAAGGCTTTCTTTAACTCTTCGTGCTCTATCTGACCCTTGTTAATAAGGGCTTCGATAGTGTTGTTGAGCTTAAAGCAGTCATGAGTGGGGTGGCCTATTTCCTGTGATAGGCGCAGTACCTCACATTCATTTTCTGCCCAATTGGCTTTGGGGTGTTCACCTCCGGTAGTTGGATCATGTTCTGTTCTAGCAGCAGTCGAAGCAGTGCAAGAGTCCACTCCTTATTGAAGGGGTAAACCTTATTCTGATGCTGAGTTCAAAAGTCACTTCGACTAGCATCTTTTGGAGGAGGGACTTTATTGTAGGACTGTTGTTTGCCCTCAGTCTGAGGTGTTTGTGCCTTGGAGAGGTCCAAGGTTTGAGGGACGGTGTTCTTGGTGTCAATCACGGTGATGGCCGCACTGATCACTGCCTTTTACTGGTTGCCCCGATTGTTGGAGCGAGAATTCGAACTGGAGGGTTGCTGACAAGATCCGACATGGTGCTTTGATAGACCCTCTATACGAACTACTTTAGAGATTAGCTCTGACATGGAGGGCGGATTGGAGGCCTCGACACGTAGGGCGATCTCCAGAAGCATGTTCCGTATACAGGTCCGAACAGCTTATTTTTCGGTCATGCAAGCGGCATGAAGGTTGTTAGCTCTCTCCATCGAGGGATGAACTTGTTAACCGGCTCACGAAGGTCTTGAGTCAGAGTAAGGAGCTTGATGGTCTCTACATTCCATTGGACTTCGTCGAAGCATTAGTAAAACAACTGCTCAATTTCTTGCCAGGTGTGCATAGAGTTTGGAGGCAGCCGAGCATTCCATTGGAAGGCTGGCCCTTTGAGAGTCTCGACGAACTGATGGAGGAGGAGTTGCCCGTCAGTTGCAGTCTCTCAAAAGGTCGCTTGGAAGTGGGTGATATGCTAGTGAGGAGACGTAGTACCATTAAACAGCGGGAGTTTCCCTTTTTGATAGTTTGGGGGAAACAACACCTGGTCAATGTAAGAACAATATGGCTTCTGGTAGAGCAGCTCCTTTTGCATGCCTGAGACCTTGTTCTTGAGGCCATGAGTGACCATGGCATCTATATCGGTCTGGGAAACCCCTTGAGAGGCAGAGCTATCTTGGGAGACCGGTGGGGGAGTTTGCTTGGGAACTGTGTCTTCACCAGACGGGGAATCAGTCTCGTGATGAGAAGAAGGGGACTTGGAGGCTTCTAAGCGTTCCAACTTAAGGATGAAATGTACCATTAGCTCGAACCTATTCATCCTTTCCTCTTGGGAGTCGTCAGGATCGTTTATCACCAAGACAATGACCATTTCTTATGGAGACTCAGAGCCATGTGGAGCAGTGGACTGTCAAGGTTGGCAAGTCGTATGTGGCAAGTCAGTCTGCAGAGGCTCAGCTTGCACGAACTAGACTCAAGCCTTGTATGCCAATCTTGTGAGGACCAGTTCTCGACGATCTTGGGACCGTGGCTACATGGCAGTAATGACCCAGTAATACTCTTGGTATCGCTAAGGTTCTGGAGTTTGGAGAGGGAAAAGGGATTACGAGATCGGAGGTCTCCGAGAGTAATAACCTCAGCTGCCTTGAAGGTCACCCTGCTGAGGATCTGCAGGCCTATCATCTGCTTAATCCTGAGGCTGTTGTGGACTTCACCCTAGAACTGGACCTGAGGTTTAGACTGACCCACATTTCTTGAACATGCGAGGGCTACGTCTATTAATTGGAGTAGGGAGTAGGGCCCAAGGACTGAAGACAACCCGGGCTTCTGCTTTGGAGGCTGGAAGCTTCTATCAGACATCAGGCCGCTGGTTCGAGCCCTTTTGTGAGGCCCGGATGCACGGCTGACCTGAGGCTGGCTCAAGATGGTACTCTTAGGAAAAACCTTTGAGTACTAGGTTTTGAAGTGCTTGCTTGGTGAAGTGAGAGCAGCATAAGAAGGAGCTGGTTCATGACTCCGCCTGTGTCAGGAGCAAGGAGGAACTTACAAAGTTGGTCTGCAAAGTTCGTATGTGTGCACCTTTAGGGTAGCCATCCGGTGACTTGAGTCAGCCTGGGCTCGGTCAACAGGTTCAACCTTGGAAGGTTGGGACCCATGTGCTCGTGTCTGTGAGGGACGGGGTAGGAAGCTATCTCTCATAAGGTGAAGCTGTGTGCAGTGAGAGGGAGGATGAAGTGGTCGACCATCTGATGCTCGAGCCAACACAAAACTGGCACTGCCCGAAGCTGTGGGATGCATGGCACGCCCAGGGTTTGGCCTAAGAAGGCCTAACCTTGAACACGAGTTTGAGGCAGCATAAAAGTTTCCCCAAGATGTGGCTGAAGTGGATGGTCCACGAGCCTTTAGGTGTGTACATAAGGTGGAGACCTCAGGGTCTCCGCCTTTGTGTGCCGAGCCTCCAGGTATAGAGGTTCGGGGTAGTAATGGAGTTCGTGGGGTAGCCTTATGGTGACCCTCAAAAGCGATGACAACCTGCTTACCTCTCACAAGAGTGGATAGGGCAGCCTTCTGGTGTACCTCAGAAATATGACCGGCAAGAGATTTTCCAGTAGCATGGTGGGTGCTATGTGCAGTAGTAGATGTGCTACCAATGCAAGGGGCCTTGGTGGAGATTCCACCAGGGCGAGAAAGCAGGGAGGCAGGGACCTTCAAGTCCCCTCTCGCACCAATCCAGGAGAGAACCTGGAGCCTAACTGTGAGTCCTGACTCAGAAGGAGTGTAGGGAAGGAAGCTTGAGCAACTCCCTTCCTTAGGACAGTCACGAGTGCTGGGATAAGAAAACCCGAGACTTGAGATCGCTCTCTCGGGAACCTTATTTAAGAACAAGGGAAAGTATCCAACTAGTGAGAGAGGAATTTTAGGTGTGAGGTGGGGACCAACCTCATCTGGATCTGTGACATACTCGGGCTGACTCGCATGGGTGCCCTCTTAGATTATGACGAAAATCCCCCCAGCAGCTTTAATTGGTTCTGAATCGCCTCCCTTGACCTGCAATCTCCTTATATTTCTTCATAATACTACTATGGTTAATGTGCAAGGCAAGTGGGCCGAAGGGCCCGCCCTTGTCTTAGGGCAATGCACATTTGTGTGGGTAGGAATGTGAGGGGTTAAAGTGATAAAGTGGAAGGTTCGAACAAAGGTTGAAAAGAAGAAAACTTGATGATGGGATGATACTAGCTTGATTGCCGAACAGTGACTGACTCGAAGTGATAGCAAGACGGGCATGGTACTCAGGATCAGCACGACATCAGTACTACTCGAAACTGAGACCGATATGGTGGTGCTAGGTTAGGTCAAGCCTCAATCAGGTGAGAAGAGGAGAAAATTAAGAAAAGGCACAAGACGGTGAAGGGATAGGGTCCCATTGATGCTAGGCATTGACACCCACGACTGTGGAGTAGCAGTGTCACGGCTTTTTGACGGCGCTAAACACTATTGCTCATGGCTCGAGTGGCAGCATGGAACTATAGATGGCACTAAGCATTCCGTTGGCAACACAAGAAGGCAGCGTGCCTCTGGACGGGCGGTGATAGCTTCTCTTGAAGAACGCGATGATAGCCATTTACGAAGTGTGCGGCGATAGTTCTCATGAGGCGCATGAGGATAGACGTGGGACGCAAGTGGAATGGCGATGAGCACCAAACGCACGAAGGAGGCTCGTAAATGGCTATGGGCATCGAGCCCGCGAAGGAGGCTCGCGGACGGTGATGGGTACCGTGCACATGAAAGAAGCTCACGTACAGTGATAGGTATTGTCGAGACCTCTCGCGGGCGGTGATAGGCATCACCGTCTATGATAGGCGCACAACAGGGGGAGACCCTTGCTGGTGGCAATGGGTTTTGTCGTTTGCGCTCTTCACTGAGGCATCGAGGATACATCTGCAAACGACGATGAGCAGCGCCATCTGCAAACCTCGCTAGGGGATAAAGATGAATGAATAGATAGAGAAGGAGGCTCGCGCATAGCGTTGCCATCGCCATGCGCGACCTGTGAGACCACAGGAGAGACATGCATGACACTATCACTGCAGTGCATGGCCTTTGAGGGGAGCTCAGATGAAGAAGATGAAGAAGAAGGAGAGGAAGAGAGAGAAGATTTACCGTGAGCCTAGGGGTACTTGTCCAATAGTTTCTCTCTCCTTACTCTCTCTATCCCAACGTGATCCAACAATGAGAAGAAAGAGAGAAAGTCTATTAAGTAAAAACTCTCTTTTGTGATGAGTCTAGAACTTTTTGCGTACAATGATGGTATGGTGTATATAGAGATGTGCCCAAACATGGGTGGATGATTAAAAGTAATCCTAATGCTGGAAATTAAGATTAAAATAAATTATAAAATAGGGTTCAAAATGATAGATTTTCCCCTTCTTTAACAAGTTATGGAATTTCATAACAGTCTATGTGTTGCCCTAGAACGTGCATGATTTTTCGTGAATGATCCGGGGTCGTTTCGGTGCCTGATTGATCGAGAGGCGATTATTTTCTTGTAGGGCTCGACATACTGATCAATTTGATAACAACTTCAAGTCATGGATCGTGTTTTAAGGGCATGATAATGTGACTTGAAATTTGAATGAATATTGAAATTTGGATCGATTGTGTGCTCGTACCTTGATGTTTTTATGTGATTTCTTCATTGAATCACACTGTGCATGCCGTCACGATCGTAAGACAACAAATGCAGCTCGTTTTCATGCCCAGACCAAGATTTTGCAACTTTAGAATTTTGGTCAGAATCTGGAATTTTGGCGACGAAATTTACAGTCACTTCGTCGGCTTCGTGTGCAGAATTCAACCGTTCATCTTGTACGGGGTTTGGGTCAAAGATAGCCCGAGACCTTACACACATGATGGAATCGGTTTTGTATTGAGTTAGGGGGTATGTTGCTGAGTTTCCTGCACTTTTTTCACGGATTAGTAATTTCTATCTAGCTTTTCTCTGTGCTCGAGCGTCATCGCAGGGCGTGCGACATATCGAAATGCTCGTCTCAATGAGACGAACACGTTCCAACAATTTTGAATGCAATATGATATTAGAAGAGGGAGATATAAGCGTCGGAAGTCACTGTTCGTGACTGTCCCTTTAATGGAGCTTAGTTGCAGAGTGGTCGCATGGGAATAGAGTGCGACTACTCCTGTTTCACTCTTTTTTTTCTTCTTGAAATGTCTGTTTAAGCTGAAATTTGACCCCTGAGGGTTTACAGCCGTGCCGGATCCAATGGCGTTGGTCCGACAACAAATTGAGACACTGAAAATATAGCTCTGGGTATAGGGTTCGTTTCAGGGTGCTAGACGATGATTTCATTGTAACTGTTTCTCAGTCTGCACTACCTTAGATATCGGGGCATGAGCTGAACGAATGTTATGGGTTCGAAGCTGTAGTTGCGAAAAAAGTCCAAGTAGGTCACATTACTTATACTGAACACACACAAGTCGATAATTCCACTCCGGAGAGTGTCCCAGTACAAGATTCCCATGATGAATCCTCTGATCCCGTTGAAACCTCGACATCCCAACCATGGAAAGTCCATCACAGGCAGAGCTGGCTCATGTCTTTAAAGCGAGAAGCGATTCGTCAAGCTAGGGATGTTCACAAACTTAGCAAGACAGACCAAGCACCTCCAAAGGCGACTAGAAGAAGACGACCACCAAGGGCTACTCACCGGAAGAACAGGGTTCCTCAGCCATCGTTTGAGCCAAAGTTCCTCAAGCCTATTCCTCCCCTACCGACTTTAAAAAACTTCATCCCGATCACCACCGACCTCATTCCTTCGTCTCATCAAGAAGATACCTCTGAGTCATCTCTTACTCGGGGCACGTCCAATAAGGTGACGACGTTAAAAGCACTCCCCAGCGGTCTAAGCAAGGGAAAGACCTAAAAGACCCCTTGCACACATCCAATTCTGGTGATGACGTAAAAAGTTGCCCAGATTGGTCCACTGAGGGGAACGACCTCAAAAGTCCCTAACCTACTAACCCTGCTCCTTCTTCCTCTTATTCTTCTTCTTTTTATCCTTCCTCTTCTATGTCTCCTGAAGGTACAACCTTGAAATGTCCAGACTTCGAGGCTCTTGATAGAGAACTCAAAGGAATCAATATAAGCAGGATGCATTAGAGGTGGCTGAAAAAGACATTGGCCCAAACAGCTGGATTCTTAATAAATGCTGATGCCTTGGCAGCTCAAGCTATGTCAGAGCCATCCTTTTCTACCGGGAAGCACAAGAAGTCAAAATCAAAGAAACCCCAATGGCCTCTGAGCCTGACATTGAGTTAGGCCTAAGAGAATCAAGAGGGCAAAGCTTGTTTTCTCAAGAAGCTTGCCACATAATGCAAATCTCAGAAACATCACCCAGCAAGGGGCAAATGAGCCTAAGGTAGGGGAAAATGCTGCAACCTCCACCTCAGAAGCCATGTATCCTGAAGTTCCCTAGTTCGCCACTTCTCCCTTACCCAAATACCTCAAACAATTTGTCGATCCTCCAACTCCCTGTGCTCCTTCCTCGCCCAAATACCCTGAACAATCCACCCATTCTTCAATTCCTTGGGATGTTGTTGGTCCCATATAACCAGCCATCTCCTAAGCCTCAACCTCAAACATCCACTCAGATTACCCAAACCAAGCCGGCTGTGCAATCAAGCCAGCCAGCAGCCCAAAATAAACCTCCTCCACCTAAACCTGGTCCTCAACCCATTATATCACCCAAACTAGTGGCAGGACCGAGAGAACAAAAGGCTGACGAGGAAAAGGTGAAGTATGATGTTATAAGGCACCGAAGGAATCTTCCAGCCCTTCTCAGCACCGATGACATCCTCATGCTCTTAAGGGATTACCGTATGGCTCTGGTTCAGGCTCTCTCCAATCCAGAGCTGTACAAGACCGAAGTGGAACCCATTTAGGTGGACCCATCAATCTTGAGTGGATGTATGGTAATCACCTTCTCAGAGGATGATTAACAATTGGGAGAAAAATTTCACAATCGCCATCTTTTTGTGACTGGTGAGTTACATGCATGTCCCATCAACCGAATTATGTTGGATGGAGGGTCAACAGATAACCTTATCCTAAGGAGAATCCTCATTCATTTGGGATTAGGTTCTGAGGATCTCACTCCAACTCATATCACAGTCCAAGGGTTCAACAAATCAGGAGAGAAGCCGATTGGCACCGTCTGCCTTCGTCTTGAGATTGGTGAATTAAAATTTTACACACAATTTCATGTGATCGACACCGACACATCTTACAACATCCTTCTCGGCCTCCCATGGGTCCATAATCAGGAGGTGGTTCCATCCACATTGCATCAGTGCTTCAAGTATAGTAGAAATGGGAGACAGTATACAATCTATATTGATAGAAGACCGTTTCTTGTAGCTGAAACTCCTATGCTGATGCCAAGTACTACTTCACATATTCAGTGTCACCCCAAAAGTCAAATGATGGTGATCCGGAGTCTGTATGGAAGACAGAACCCTCGCATCATGAAGATGTTGAAGATATTAGGAGAACACTTGTAAACATGTTTAAAGAGGAAGAAAGACAAGACAAAACTCTCCCTCTAACTCCCATTCCTCACAGTATGCCATCACACATCCTCCCTGGGGAAACTCCATCTTCCCCTGAAGATGAGTTTCCCCCTCTGCTGCTAGTACCAAGCCAATTGAGTAAGAAGATGAACTAGAAGTCACTTCTGAGATTAAGGAGGTCATGGGGACAAAATTCCCAGGTTTGAGGGTCATCTACATGGTGGACCATCAGAAAGTCCTGCATGTCCCCATCGCATTCTTGGAAGCAGAATTGGCACACCAGCCATCACGAAAGGTTTTGCGCTTCCCTAATTCTATAGAAAAAGAGCAGTCAAGGAAAGAACACCTCTTGCCCTCAAGAGCAAGATCTTCAAGCAGAGTTAAGAAGTGAGGTTCGCAATCTCCAGAACCAACTAGAAGTCATGCATGTCGCTTCAAAATACCTAAAAGAGTTTGTGCCTTAGACTAAGAGTTACGACGAGCTTCGAGTCAATGCACCTCTAATAGAAGCCAAAGCCCCTCCTGATTGGAGTATTTACAATAAACAGGCTCATCAAATCACTGGGACAATGAATTATGAGCTTTTCTCCAATCAAACATTAAGGGGAGAGGAAGCAACTGTTCCCCCATTCAAGGTTATTGAAGCTACGACAATTTTCATAAAACAAAGCGAGGTGTAGGGTATCCTCCATGTCCCATTCCATGAAGGGGCAGAAACAATGAACAAGAGCAAGAAAGAGAGAGCAGAGAAGCAAATGGAAAAAATAAAAATTCATGCATCACATTGAGTGAAAAAGAAAATTTTATTTAGCAAGGGGATATTATAAGTGTAAAAAAAAATATGGATTGGTGAAAAAAAAAAAGAAAAAGGAAGAAAACAAGACGACACTTTCAAAATCGATCAATCACTTCATTGATCTTTCCCTTGTATGCTGCAGCTGGTGTCTTAGCCTGCTGGATGCGTTCCTTCAACTCTACCACCATTTCAGTTTCATGCTCCATTAAGGCGGTCCCTTCTTCCAAGGAGTATTCGATGGTCAAGATATTATTGGCAAGCTCCTTATCCTTTGCCTCCCAAAATATAGTCTCCTCCTCTAACTTATCAAGCTCTTGAGTCAGCTTTAATATCTCCACCGTCAGGGTCATCACCTTGTAGTGGTGGGTGATAGCCTCCTCAGGAAGAGAGGATCTCTGGGAGATTGCAACATCCTTTTCTTGCAATTGAGCTTATATTAGTTTGCGACAGCGTACGGGTGAAGACTCCACAAGGGGAAATTGCGAGCTCTCTAGAAGCTATGCAGTTACTTCCTCTTGCAAGGCTCTTATTCTCCATCCTTCCAATTCGTTTATAGCACAATCGAAATATGGGAGGACCTCTGGTGCACCCCCTGCAAGGGCGACCTTCCTTTACTGCTGGATTGCATTGTCAAGTTCAGTAAGAGGTAGACTCTTCAGTCTCTGCATGCCCCAATGAAGCATGCCCATGATTATGCCAGACATCCCACTCAAGCTAGGCCTAGACAATGCTGCCGGGGCCACCATAATAGAAGGAGCACCAGCCTCAACAGCGGAGCTTGAGGGGATGACGGCCATCTGAGTCACTGGCTCTTCTTGAGCAATTGCAAAGCCCAAGGTCTCATCATTTGCATATTTAGAGGGAGCCTTAGTCTCCACTTGCTCGGCCCTCACATTATCAACCTCCGCACTTGGCCATTCAGCCTCACCATTAACAGGCTTGGTCCCTTCAAGGTCAACCTCTTCTCCTTAACCCTCTTTTTCTGGAGCAGTTGCAATATGCTCCAAAGTTGCCTTAGCCCTTTTAGGGCAACTTCTTCTCCCTGCTCCCTCTCTTCTTGAATCGTCATCTCCGCCTCGGCGGTTTCAATGCCTCTCCCCTCTTCTTCTTCTCCCTTGTTCTCTAAGGCTGCCATTTTAGCTACCGCTTCTTCTGCTGGGCCCACCGCTTTTGTGGCTATAAGGCCCTCCACCCCTTCATCGCCCACTGAGGCTACCAACTCTAGGCCCTCAAGATCAGCTCCCTGAGGATGTCCTACCTCTATATCCCCTACAACTACATCGCTTGAAGCAGCAACTTCTTGCTACTCGGGTAGCCCCTCTGCAGGCCCTAGGGCACCAGCCTCCTCTATGACCACAACACCCTTTGCCTCGGTAGGAGCAGCAACCTCCTGGGCCTCAGAGGCCTTCTTTGCCTTGACTGCCTCATCAAGGCCGGCCTCATCATTGCCGTTGATCTCCATCGAGACTGGGCCCTCCTCCTCAGCCACGGATGTCATTTCTTGGTCCAAAGCAATGTCGATCGGTGCAGTGGAATCTGAGGCATTGGCCTAAGTCTTTGAAGAGATAGAGGAGAGCTCAAATAATAGGGAAGATGAATCCTCAAGAGCAGAGGGCGATGTGAAAATAACTGGAGACAAGTAGGATACCGAGGAAGCAGATGGCGAAGAACCGTCGGCTGGCTCTCAAACAACTGGAAGTCAGGGTCCCCTGCCCTTTAGAGCCCATGCTACATATTGAACAGGTGCACGAGGTACGGCTGGGGCAGTCCGTTTCCTCTTCTTCCCCTTTACCTAAGAGGTGCAGCAGTCTCAGAAGCACCCCCCTCAAGAAGGATTTGTGGCAAGTCTACTGTGTGGACCGCTCCTAATCAACTCGTTTAGATCTTGGACTGAGCGCTCCTCATACCTAGGAACCTTGCGAGCCTCCTTCCATTGGAAGATAGCAGAGTGGTTGTGGAAAACACTCTCTGTCTTCTTCTCTATAGCAAGAAACCATAGAAGAGAGTCCACAGCAATTTGTCGAGGCCTCCTAATGTCTCGCCAGACCCAGGGGAAGTCCAGGGTGAAAACCTCGCCCAAAGGAGGGGTTCTCGCCATCTTCTTCTGCCGTGTGCCCTGACGCTAGTGGCAGATTTTCGCTTTCCAGGGATGGTCAACCCCCCAGTATCCATGACCGGTGATCCGTCGCCAGCGTTCATGGGCCTCAGTCGCTCTCACCGTTCTACTGAAGTGTGGCAGTACGTATGCGTTAATCTCCGAAAACTCTAAGCATGCAGCTCAAGCTGTGCGAATCATGAGCCATGTCTCACAATGAGTCCCCAGTTTGTCCTGCTGTTTGTGATTGATCTTGCTATAACGCTTCTCAAAGAACACTCAGCCTTGATCACGCTCGTGTTGGCGAGCGAATCTATGAGGGAAATACCGCTTGAGCTTGGCACTATGGATGGTGCGGTAAGGTAGAACTCTGTCCTTTATAGTCAACATGAACATGAGCTCCTTATGAGTAATGGGGGCACCATCCAAGTTCTTAAGGTGCAGTCTATAAGGCATCCAACCGGGAAGGCGACCCTGTTCATGTGGAGGTGGTCATTGTTGAACTAGCTAAGTGCATGGCCAGGAGTATGGAAGACCGCCTCCTGCACAGCAATCTTCAGGAGAAATGGACACATTGTTTCCTCCTACACTGTAGTTTTGGTATAGGTGCTGGGGAAATAAACCCCAAGCCAGCCGTACAGATAGTGGATGGGGAAGGGATTCTTAAAATCCCTTGGGAAGGCTTCGCCATCTAATTTGCCATTTCTCGCTTCATCTCCTTGATAGGCTTTCCCCCTAGACATGGCTCCCAGGCCGTAGTAGATGCTGCACAAGACCGGCTATGCAAGCGTGTACTCTCACCCCCTCGCCATGTCGCAGGCCACACAGAACATGCCTAGACGTATAGTGTCTGCTCCTCCCGGGAGAGCGAACTTGCATAAGAAGAGCACTAATTATGCCGCCAGGAAGACATGGTCGTTCCCACTTTGCAACTCAAATACCGGAGGGGTTCCCTTCATGGGTGTTTTCCCCTTTCTCCTTGGGCCCGGACCAACTTCATTTGTACAGTCTCCGTAGAAGAATGCCACCTACTAAGTGAAGGAGACGAGTCCATTCTTGGACTCAGAGTAAATCAACTGGTAAATTCCAAACATCTCTTGAGTCCAGCTGATGGTTCTTCTTTCCCAACCCGTTCACCTCCAAAAATGACTGAGTTCGGAGGCACAGAACTCATCGTACATAGCACCGATGAGTGGGAGCCCACTAATGACGTGCAGATCTAGCAGCAAAATCCCTTCCTCTTCATGACCAAGCAGTCATGTGTTACTGACATGGCTCCAAGTTTCCAGCAATACCTTGACCATGTTCGAGCAATGGTCTGTCTTCTCTTACCTCAAAGTGGACGGGGTCACTAACAAAGGTGACACTCAAAGGCAACCTTGGTTCACACAATGCATTGGTGAGCCAAATGGGCTCACCCCTCACCAAGCTTTCGCCAGTAAATGTGTTGGAGTTCCCCTCCCCGTGGGAGGTTCTTCACATTAGGAATGACACTTGAAGGCTGGGCCATGAAGCTAAAAGCCAAGGGGCAATGTTACTGCGGTATGCAAAAGGAAAGGCTATCGCCAACTACGTAAATAAAGACTAGCATCGGTTGTCCTATCTAACAACGCTAAGTCACGAAGCTACTGTCCTCTAGGTTCCCAAGGCACAACTCTGTCGCCTGACTAAGAGGCTATTGCCGACTGCTGACCCAAGACGCAGCGTCGTGTGCCAACCCAAGGAGTGATCCTGTGAGGGGCTAACGCTGCCCATGTTCAACGCCGGCTGCGTTCAAGCTGTTCGCACGCGCCACACATGTCACCTTGAGCCCTGGGAGCACTGCTTGATAATTGCCACCACGATGCGGCCCGACGCATGTTTCGCATGTTCTCTCCGTGACTGTCTGACTACCTGTGGCTGTTCACTTTCCCTGCGACCTTCAATTGCCCACCGTGAAATCGTCTCCTCGCTCATTGGAAATCAACAGTGACACCTTTTTCCCGATGCTAGAAAACACTTCTGCTCACTACTACTACCCTCCCACTACTCCCAGGTGATGAAAAACCACCCGAAAACAACCGAAAATCCATGGAACTACCTCTCTTGTCTCTTTCCCACCTCTCCAGTATCCCAAGGATCGCTGCCGAAACCTTAGCTCGCCTCGGTAAGCTGCCTGTTGCTCAATTTCGGTGATGACAACCACCACGACTATCTGTGTCTTCCCTACCGGTGCTCTCGCCTCACAACCGGACCTTCTCCTTCTCGTCAGACTATCTACAAACCTGCGATGGGCCAGGCCGGGTCAAGCTCAGACCGAGGCCCAAACATAGGCTTACCACGGACCGCACAATGCCAAGCATCAACGTTCAGATGGGCTATACCTGGTCGGGCTTTGACCCGTGGTCCGAACAGAGGCTTATCGCCTATGCAATGCTGATCATCGACCTTCAGACGGATCGGGCCCAAGCCCGAAGCCCGAATGCAGGCTAAACGACGGTTGTGTTCCGTATCGCCAAGCATGACTAACACCGCGTGCCACCAACGTTATGCACTCCAATACTACTGCCACCCATGACCACTCCCGTGCATGCCAACGCCACTCGTGCTAGCGCTACATGCATCAATTTCTATTGTCGCATATGTTGCAGCTGTCCGTGGCTAGTGTCGTGCATCTTTGAACTTGATCATCACTATGAGTATTCTACCATTATCCCTAGTGGAGTTGCATCAAAGTCATAACCTTTGTCATCCCCAATAGAGTTGCATCCAAGTCGTTCCACCCAGGATATGACTGATCATCCCCAATGGAGTCAGGAGCAGGCCACTGTCCCTCATTTCTAGTAAGAACTACACCCGTACTGAAGCCCATTGATCCCGAATGGAGTTAAGGTCGTGCTTACCTCTTCAATCCCCAGTGGGTCAATCTCGCACCTAGCTATCTTATCCCCAAGAGTTAGGTTACCTTCCATGAGCTTATTCCTCATGGAGTTTCATCTTTCACCTTAGGGAGTCATACTTGTCCCCTAATCCCCAGTGAAGCCTGCTTCCCATATAAAACCCCTTCTATCATTTTACCCCCAGGGAGTCAAATTACTATCCATAGACCTATCTCCCATAATGCTTCACCTACTAGGCGACCCAAGGCCTTGGTTTGAGCTGCATGACCTTAAACTGTACAGCCTTGGTTCGTGTTGCATCACCTTAAACTGCACAACCTTGATCTAGATGCACGACCTTAAACACCATGGTTTAAACTACATGACATTAGACTGTAGCGAAGGTCTAGTTGCATGACCTTAAATTGAATGGTCCTAGCTGCATGACTTTAAATTGCATAGCCATGGTCCAAGCTATATGACCTTAAACCATAGTGCACGTCTTTACCGCATGACATTAAAAGGCTGAGCAACATGGTCCAAACTATATGACCTTAAACTGTAGTAGACGTCTAGTTGCACGACCTTAAACTGCATGGTCATAGTTGCATGACTCTAAACTACATAACCATGGTCCAAGGTATATGACATTAAACCATAGTACCTGACGACATGACGTTAAACTGTTTTGCACAGGTCCCGAAGGCATGACCTTAAACATACCTCACACACTTGCACACCTTTACGTGCATCTTCACGCACGTATTCCCTAACCGACCCATCTGTGTGCACACATCACCTTCAACACCTCCCCAGTAAATCCATCTTCCTCCATTATCATTCATCATTCCCCATTGAGTCTCACCCGTGCTCATAAAATGGCGAGCCATCCTGCCACCCATACTCGCCGTTAGTTAGTGGGTCACCACTTTTTTGCCTTCGATTCATCCATCATCCATCTTACATAGGTAGCCTCATGCCATTTCCCCAAAAGTGAGTCAAAACCACCACCTCACTCACTCCATGGCCTCAACAGACTGCTATCCATCTCCACCATAGTCCAAGCTATATGAACTTAAAACTATAGTGCACATCCTGGTTGCATGACATTAAACTGCTTCGCACAGATCCCGAAGGCATGACCCTAAACACGCCTCCACAAAAGAAGAGAGAAAAATAACGGGCATGGTGTATACCTGGACAAGGGAACACCATGAGTAAAAATGACGGACGGGCATGGTCACAAACACATGAGTAAAAGAGTTCCGTGAAAACAAAAACCTGGGCACGGTGAAAATCGAAAAGGGCTCCGTGAGTAAGAATGGAAAAATAAAGGTGGACATGGCCGAGAGGTCATGGGTAAAAGAGCCCCAAATAAAAGGCAGCTGGTGATAACCGTCTCTACGATGCTGTTTCCCAAGTCCAAGTGAAAATCCGCAAAGGACATTTGGACCAATCAATAGGTTGACGCAGCACTCGCCTCAACCGGCGGCTTTAGCCCACATTCTAAAGAGAAAAACCCCTGGTGTCACAATACCAAGATAAAAAGATACGAGCATCAAGCAATATTTTGATGGCCTGAGTCCATTTACCAAAAGGACTCGAAAGATAGAAAACTCTCCAAGAAGGCAACACAAGTCTCATGAGGAAGAGCATTATTCCCACGAGGTCACAAAAAAAACTCCAAAATGCTAAAGACGCTCCAAGAAGGCCAAAGCCGACCAGAACTTGTACCTGTTATGTAAACAAAACTGCAAGCAGTAGGCAGGGGTTATACCCACAACTGGTCACCTAGATAAACTAAGGTACCCTGCCCACCAAGTATAATCTGGTGCACCACGCAAATAGATGCCAACCAAATGCCCTTCAACAGCACAAAAAACGAAACAAACACACCTAGACCCAATTGGACAAAATGCCCTTCAGCATGGCACTCGACTGCCAGACGGGCTTGATTCTGACCAATGAGGTCCGTACAATCCTCAACTGTCAAAATCACAATTAATCCCTTGAGGTGAGGACTTCGACAGGATCCCTAAAAAAAGTCTCTTCTCCTTCTAAAGTCTCCATGAATGGACCTTTACATTGCATCCAAACGTCTGAGCATCCCAGTTACAACATTGCGTAAATCTCCCCGACATTCACGTGGTCCCGTGGCTAGGAAGAAAAAAGTAATAAAGCTGAAGGAAATTTTCTAAATGTTGTCCTTGTCACTTCTCTCGAAGCACAACATTCGGTGGAGTAAGCTGTTTGAAGACATTTTTCAACACCTTGGTCTCTGATGCAGAATAAAATGGAAGCCGGTCAATAAAGCTTGAATTACAGTGGAATTCTTGACAATCTCAGAATTGCCCCAGAACAACTTAAAATGTTCTCAAGCACTTCAAAAGGCCACCTGCTAAGTTTTGTTGCAATCGACATATCTAAGGTAGTGCAGACAAAGAAACAATTTTGGAAAAATCAGTCTCTTGCACCCTAAAATGGACCGCGTAACTAGAGCTCTATTTTTGGTGCATCAAATTGTTGTGGGACCACCACCATTGGATCTGGCACCGTTGGACACCCCTATGGGTCAAGTTTCAGCTTCATTAGACACTCCAGAATAACGTTATAGGTAAAGGACCAAAAAGGGGTAGGCCACACACTATTCCCGTGTTCCCTCCCTGCACCAAATCACCATTAAAGGTGACTATTTTTACAGTCTTGGGTAGTGATTTTTGGGATCCATATCTCATTCATCCTGAGTCAGACAGCTCTCAAATTTTGTCAGCGTATTTATCTCGTCAAGACAAGAATTTCGATAGGTGGCATGCTCCATGACGAGGCTTGACCAAGGAGAAAATCCAGAGATAAGTTGTTGATCCGGGAAAACATTACAGGAAAATCAGCAGCGACACACCTTGCTTGAGAGGCCAAATCAGGGCACCCACGAATCGGATTGACGTGAAACCAGTTCCATCATGTGCGTAAAGTCCATGGCTATCTCAGGTCCGAATTTCATACATGATGAATGGCTAGATTTTGCATAAGAAGCCAACAAATTGACTACAAATTTTGGCGTCGAAATTCCAGTTTTATGTCAAAACCCAAAAGTTGTGAAATCTTCGTCCGGACACGAAATCGAGTTGCATTTGTTGCCACGCGATTATGAAGGAATGCTTAGTGTGATCCATCAAAGAAATCGCAAAAAAACATCAAGAAATGAGCAGACTATCTATCCAAAATTTTCAAGATTTATTCAAATTTCAAGTCGCTTGATCGTGCCTTAAGAACACGATCCATGGCTCGAAGATGGTATCAAATCAATCGCCATGTTGAGCCCTACAAAAAGACAATCATCTTTCGGACAAACTGGCACCAGAGCAACCCTAGATCATCCACGAAAGATCACATATATTCTAGGGCAGCAGCAGGGACTGCTTGAAATTTTACGAATTGTTAGGCAGGGGAAAAACAGTCATTTTGCACCTATTTTTAGAATTAATTTTAATTAAAAAGAATTATAATTATCATCAATTGAGATAGTTTTTGGGTATCCCCCATGTTTGGGCCCAATTCTATAAATACATGCTAACGTAACTGTAAAGGGTTCTTCCTTGGATCCCCGTCAGATTTTCAATTGATCAATAAAGTTCATGTTTCTTCATTGAATTCATGGGTGTGTCTTGGAAAGAAAGAGAGGAGAGATAAAAAAGGGTTGATACCCTTCGACAAGGTAATTTTCACTCTCCTTCTCTCTTCTCTCTCTTTCTGTCCTCCTCTCGTCTCTCTTTCTCTCTCCTCCTCATCTCTATCTTCCTCTCTCCATATTTTTTCTCTCTCTTACTTCCTCTCTCTTTACTTTCTTCTTCTTTTCTTGGCTTCTCTCTCTTCTTCTCAGTGACCCCACATGGCTGTGGCAGAGCCATGCATGTCATCTTCTTGCTTCTCATTCTTTAACCCGCACGGCGATGGCAGCACTGTGTGTGTCCCATTCTCTCTCTTTCTTCTTCTTCTCGATCTTTCTCTCTGTGTCTCTCTGATTGAATGTGCATGGAGATGGCAGCACCATGCACGAACCTCTCTCACTATTTTATTTTCTCTATCTCACACACATGGTGGTGGCAACGCTATGTGCATTTTCATCTCTCCCTTCTTATATCTTCTCTATCCTTCTCTCTATCTCTCTCTGTCTAAACATGCACGGTGATGGCAATGCCATGCACGAATATCCTTTTCTCCATTCTCTCTCTGCTCTATCCTTCTCTCTGTCTCTGTCTGAACATGCACGACAATGGAAACGTTGTACACGAATCTCTTTCTCTACTTTCTTCTCTCTGCTCTATCTTTCTCTCTATCACTCTCTATCTGAACATGCATAGAGATGGCAATGCTGTGCATGAATTTCTCTTTCTGTTTTCTTCTTTCTCTGACACTCACGGCTGTGGCAGTGCCGTGTGTACCTCTTTCCTCTCCTCTTTCCTTTTCTTCTTTCTCTTCCCTAAAACTCTCTCTCTGACTTTCTTTCTCTCACCTAATATTCCTTTTCTCTTTCCCCTCCATTCGTGCACGGCAATGCTCATCGCCGAATATGAGGTTCTCAGCCTTCCTTCATCTTTTGGAAATATGGACAGTGAGCTGGGCCCTAACCTGAGTGGCGGGCTCGACCTCTATCCAAATTTCCCTTTTTCATGTGGTGCACGGCGATGCTCATTGCCGTGCATGACATTCATTTCTCACTGTTATCTCTTTCCTCGGTCATGAATGACGGAAGTTCATCGTCATCCATATTCTTTCTCGCTCCTCTTTCCTCTGTCATGAACGGCAGAAGTCCATCATTGTCCATGTTCTTTCTCTCTCTTCTTTATCTTCTCTCCTATTTCTCTCTTCTCTCTCTTTCTCTTCTCACCTATTTCTCTCTTCTCTCTCTCTTTCTCTCTCTGCTTTTCTTATCCCTTATCTCCCTCTTTCCTCTTCTTCTTCCTCTCTCATTTGACCAAGGGATAAGTTTAGCACTGTCACAGTAGTCTCGTCGTCGAGCAGTACTGTCGTCGTGCCAGTCTATGTTACCATGCCCGTCTTACTGCCATGTCGAACTAGCCATTGTGCCAGGCTGGTCAATGCTGGTGTTATGTCGTCGAGTAATATTGCCGCGGTGTCATTTTACGTTACTATGCCCGTCTTGCTACCACGTCAGGTTAATCATCATGTCAATCTAGCCACTGTGCCAGGCTAGTCGCCCAGTCAAATGTCTCTTTCATTTCTTCTTCTTCTCTCTTCTTCCTTCTCGCAACCCTCATTTCATCATTTCTTTTCTTTTGTCCTTTGAATGTGCACACCTATGTACATCCGCCCAAGGACAAGGTGGGGTCCTCGGTCCACTTGTCTTGTAAAATTAATCATGTGTGTGTGATTGCAGAAATAAGAGAATACTGACCAAGGAAGGCGATATCAAACCAGTTGTAGAACTGAGGGGCTTTCTTCATGATCTAAGAGGGCGCGCAGGTGAGCCAGCCTAAGTAAGACCCAAACCATCCTTAAATTCCTCTATCATCGGTTGGTATACCTGCCCTTACTTCTAAGTAAGGATCTCAAGAGAGCGATCTCAAAGATCTGGGTTCCCCCAAAACCTGAGACATGTGCCGCTAGATCATCCAGATCCGGAGGGTGAGATCGAGGCTCCTAACAAGCAAGTACTTGTTTGTACTTGAGTGTTTTGCTTGTGCAATACTATTGTTACTCGCAGATACTTGTTTGTACTTGAGGAAGCTCCTTCTTAGATATTTTTTATTCTTTTTTTTTTTTACCCGTGATATCTTTTCAGGTTTTCACCACGTCCATTTTTTTATTTTTTATTTGTTTTTCTTTGTGTTGCCTTTTCAGGTTTTCACCATGCTTTTGAGCCCATTACGGGTAGTTTTTTCTGAGAAACTTCTTATTAATGGAATCGTTGAGTTTGTACCCCTCCTGATTTTTTATCTTGCAAGAATTGCTTGCGTGCACTTGGATAACCACGAATGGCCCATCCCAATTAGGTTTGAACTTACTTAAAGGGTGTCGATTTGTAGGAATGTGGAAGATTATCTTGAGTACCATGTCTCCTTCTCTGAACTGTCGAGGAACAACTTTTCCTTGATATGCCCTCTCGATTCTACACTAGTAAACAACAATATTTTGTGTTGCTTGTAGTAGTCTTTTATCTAAAGTATCGAGGGCAGCAACTCGTGCTTCGATCTTTTGTTCCTCATCTAAATCTTTATGAATGAGCACTCGGAGAGATGGTATCTCGACTTCAATGGGTAGCACAACCTCCAAATCATACACTAATGAGTATGGGGTCATGCCAATAGGATTCTTCTCAGTTGGTCGGTAAGCCCATAGCGTGTCATTTAGCTTTTCGTGCCAATCTCTGCCACCTTCTATTATTTTGTCATAACCTTGAGAAGTCCTTTGTTCGTGGCCTCTGCTTGTCTGTTTCCTTGAGGATAGTAATGTGCGGAGAATTTTTGCGTTATCTTGAACGTTTTGCATACCTTAGTGACCTTTTCATTACTGAAGTTGGATTTATTGTCAGTAATGATGGACACAAGAACACCGAATTTGAATACAATGTTGTTCTTTATGAAACAAACAACATGTTGTCCCTCAATTTTGACAAATGATGCGACCTCTATCCATTTTGTGAAGTACTCTGTAGCCGTTAATATAAAATGGTGGTCGTTTGAGGCTTTTGATGAAATCATTCTGATGATATCAAGACCCCACATGGCAAAGGGCCATACGGACAGTGTAGAGTTGAGTGGTAATGTAAGGGCCACAATTCAATTGAGCCTGATCACTTGCACCAGTAGAGGGATGGAAGTCGAAAGAGAAGGAAGCGCATGCCCGATGCTAAGGGTGGAGGATAGCGTTGTCCATGTGTTTTGGCCCAGTGTCGTCCAACTAACTTGGAGGCAACGCCATGTGTAAGTGAGGGCATTGCTGCGGGTATAAGGCCTAGCACCACGCATGGACCAGACTAACACCGTGTGATATTAGAGGCATCACCCCGAGCGTAAGGAGTAATGTTGTGCACAACATGAGGTAGCACCGTCTGAGATTTGGAGAGAGCAGAGAAGCCTGGGCATCACCGTTTGGAGTAACGATGTTTGGGCTAACGCCGAGTGTGGAAGGCAGCAGATGTAATGCTGAGCATGAAGATGAAGGAGCATCATTGTGCGAGAACTAGAGCATCATCGCATGAGGATTGGAGCATCTCAACACGAAATATGGTGCATTTGTCATGCGAGAATTGGAGCATTGCTACGCGAGAAGGCAGAAGTGGGTTGACGCCACGGGTGAAAAAGGAAGATGTGACCACTGCCAGCGCTGTACTTGCCAGTGTTGTACGTGTCAGTGTTACGACTGTCATAATCATACACATCAGTTATAATGACCTTCACTTAACTGTGAGTACTTAAGCCCTTCCCCTCCCTTCTTGCTAGCCTCCCTCATTTTCTTAACTTTCTCGACCGCACTTCTCTCTCTAAAGCTCAAGCGTGAGCCCTCTGCTGCTGCTTTGTTTTTGGAAAGCCTTTGCTTGGAGTTAAGGAAAGCCATCAAATGTCATGGGGGAAGGTCAAGGGCGCCGTGAGAGGCCAAGTAAGTGGGTTTAACTCTTATGCATCCATGGTGGGTAGGATGACATAATGAAAATGTGATGTATGAATGGGTTAATGGGGGATTGAACTTTTAGTGCCATTGTTTTAATGCATTTTTCAGCACCTTGGTCCCTGATGCAGAATAAAGAAGAAGGGGGTCAATAAAGCCTACAAAACAATGAAATTTTTGACAGTCTCAAAATGGCCCCAGAATTGCTCAAGATCTTCATCAGCACTCCAAAAGGCTACCTACCAAGTTTTATCGCGATCAGCTATGTCTAAGGCAGTGAACATAAAGAAACAATTTTGGAAAAATTGACCTCACCCTGAAATAGACCCCATAACTAGAAATACATATTTGGTGCATCAAATTGCTATGGGACCACAGCCATTTGGTCCGACACGGTCAAAAAACCCTATCAGTCAAGTTTCGACTTAATCAGGCACTCCAGGACAAAGTTATGGGTAAAATACCAAAAAGAGGGAGGCCGCACACTATTCATGTGTGCCCACCCTGCACCAAAACACTATTAAAGGTGGTTGTTTTCATAATCATGGGCACTGACTTCCGACGTCCATAACTTACTCGATTTGAGTCAGATCGTGCTCAAATTTGGTGAATGTGTTCTTCTCGTCAAGACGAGCGTTTTGATATGTGGTACGTCCCCTGACGATGGCCAAGCAGAGAGAAAAGCTAGAAAGAACTTATTGATCCATGAAGAACGTTGCCGAAAATTCAGCGGCAGCACGCCACACTCCGATGGCCAAAATTTTCAAGATTCAAGCAAATTTCAAGTCTCATGATCATAGCTTAAAAACATGATTCATGGCTCGAATTTGGTTTCAAAATGATCGCCATGACGAACCTCACAAGAAAACAATCATCTTTCGATTAAACAGGCATCAGAACAACCCCGGATCAGTCATGGAAGATCACACAAGTTCTCGAGCAGTAGTAAGGAATGTTTTGAAATTTCGCACATTGTTAGGCTGGGGCAAAATAGTCCTTTTGCACTCATAACTCATCTTTAGAATCTATTTTAATTCAATTAAATTGTAATTATCTTCAATTTTAAGTAGTTTTGAGCGTCCACCCATGTTTCGACGCAATTCTATAGAAACATGCAAAGCTGAATTGTACAAAACAACAAGAACCTTCGATTCATTTCAAAGAAGAATCAATAAAGTTTCAATTTCTTATTGAGTTCTGGGTGCGTCTTGGAGAGAGAAGAAAAGGGTCAGTAACCTTCGATAAGGTAACTGTCTCTCTCCTCCCCTCTTTCTCTCTCCTCTTCTTTCTCTTTCTCTCTCCTCCCTCTTTCTCTCTCCTCTTCTTTCTATTTCTCTCTCCTCACCTCTTTTCTAATCTCTATCTCTCTTTCCCCCCTTCTCCTCATTTATATCTCTCTTTCTCGCTCCTCTCCTCATCTCTATCTCTTTTTCTCCTCTCCTCATCTCTATCTCTTTCTCTCCACTCCTCATCTCTATCTCTCTTTCTCTCTCCTCTCCTCATATCTTTCTCTCTCATCTTCTCGTCCCTATCTATCTTTCTCTCTCTTCTTCTAATATCTATCTCTCTTTCACTCTCTTCTCTATCTCTTTTTCTCTCTCTTCTGTTCCTAAAAAGGCCGGTGATGCTCAACGCCGCCCGTGTCCTATCCTCTATCCCCTTCTTTGACGTAGCCAGTGAAGCTCAATGCCGACTATGTTGTCTTTCTCTCCATTGTCCAGTACATTCGACGAAGCTCAACGCTGACTGCATCTTCTCTCTTCTCTGTCTAGTACAGTCGATGAAGCTCAACACCGACTATGTTTCTCTCTCTTCTCTACTAACACAGTCAGCGAAGCTCAACGTTGGCTGTGTCTTCTCTCTCTTTTCTGTCTAGAACAATTGGCGAAGCTCAGTGCCGACTGTGTCTTCTCTCTCTTCTTTATCTAACAAGTCGGTGAAGCTCAATGCCGATTGCATCTTCTCTCCTTTCTCTGTCTAGCAAAGTTGACGAAGCTCAACATCGACTACATTTTCTCCCTCTTCTTTTTCTAACACAGTCAGGGAAGGTCAGCGCCAACTGTGTTCTCTCTCTCTTCATTGTCTAACACAATCAACGACGTTCAGTGCCGATTGTGTCTTCTTCCTCATCTTTGTCTACAACAGCCGGCGACACTCAATGCCGACTGTGTCCTCTTCCTCATCTTTGTCTACCATAGCTAGCGACGCTCAGCGCCGATTGACCTCTTCCTTGTCTTTGCATAATACAGTCAGTGATGGCTAGCGCTGTTGTTTGAACTTATTTTTCAGCTTCTTGATCCCTGATAGGAAGCAGGTCAATAAAGCCTATAAAATATTGAAAACTCCCAACAGTCTCGAAATGGCCCCAGAACTTGTCAATATCTTCGTTAGCACTTCAAAAGACCACCTACGTGGTTTCATCGTGATCAGACATGTCTAAGGCATTGAACACAAAGAAACAATTTTTAGCAAAATCAACTCTAACACCCTGAAATGGACCCTGTAATTAGAGCCATACTTTTCGTGTGTCAAACAACTATGGGACTATCGCCACTATATTCGACACAGTCAAAAACCCCAATGGGTCAAGTTTGGGCTTAATCAGGCACTCCAAGACAAAGTTATCGTAAAATACCGAAAAGGGTTAAGCCGTAAACTATTCCTGTGTGGCCTCACTCCATCAAAGCACCATTAAAGATGACTGATTTTACAGTCACGAGCAGCCACTTTCCAAGCCTCTAACTCACTCATTCCAAGTCAAATCTCTCACAAATTTGGTGACTGTATTCGTCTCATCAAGACCAACAATTCGATATGTGGTATGCCATGTAGCGACGCCCAAGAAAAGAGAAAAACTAAATGAAAGTCGTTGATCCATGAATGAAGTTGTAGCAGAACACCTAATTCGAGAAGCCAGATCACGACCCTCACATACCCGATTGACACGATTCCAACTGCATTATGTGCGTGAGGTCCGAGGTTATCTCTAGCCCGAACGGTTGGATTTCACACACAAAGGCGCCAAAGTTGTCGCAAATTTTTTCCACCGGCTTTCAAGATTCTGACCAAATACTCAAGACGATGAAATTTTCATCCAGATACGAAATCAAGCTGCGTTCGTTGCAACGTGATCGTGGGGGCATGCTCAGTATGATTCAATAAAGAAATCATGAAGAAACATTATGGAATAAGCAGACAATCGATTTGAAGTTTTCAAGATTCATCTAAGATTCAGTCTCGTGATCATGGCTAAAAAACATGATTCATGGCTTGAAGTTTGAATCAAAACGATGCTGAGCCTTATAAGAAAACAATAATATTTTGATCAAACGAGCATCAAAACACCCCCGGGTCAGCCATGGAAGACCACGTAAGATCTCGGGTAGTAGCAGGGTCTGTTCTAGAATTCCACACATTGTTAGGCAGGGGAAAAAATGTCTTTTTGCACCCATTTTTAGAATTTTTTTAAATTAAATTAAATCATAATTACCTTCAATTAGAGTTACATTGGGTGTAACAATCCTAAAATTTCAAAAAAAAAAAAAAAGAAAAAAAAAAAGAGAAAAAAAAAAGAGAAATGATACTTTCAAATAAGTGATGGTCTGTTTGAGTATGATGGTCCTTGGGGACCATCACTATTTTCAAAAGTTTTTACTTGGTTTAAACTTTTGCTTGCTGCTTGCCACGTCCTTTAGTAGACGTGGTTTTCATATGTTAAAAACAGACTCTTAACGCGACACCTCAGGTATGAGGTAGAGCCTATTAAAATAATATAATAATACGTTATAAGAATTTAAATAGGGGAGGTGAGCACTCCTACCCTAGAAAATTTTGAGATCTCTCTCTCTCTTTGGTCGAAACACAGTGAACTCCTCTCTCGAACCAAATTTTTATCGAAAGCTCCCTCTCAAATATTTGTGGGTAAGTGACATTGTTTTCCTGAAAAATAGTTTGTTTTTAATAAATAGTGATATTTCCGTCTAGGATCTTTATTTTATAAGTTTTGTGTGTAAGTGACCTCATTGTCTCGAAAAATAATCCATTCTTTTTAAAAATAAAATGAAATAATTATTTCTGCTTATTATCATGAATTTTAGGCGCGATAAATTTTATGCGCACGTGACCTCATTATCTTGAAATATAATCCTTTTAATAAAAATTGTGATATTTTATCTATGATAGAAATTTTGAATACTGTCAATTAGAAAAATAAATTTATTTATTTTTCTTGTCTATTGTTAGAAATAAATGTGATATTTCTGCTTTTAGTAAAATTGTGATATTTCTTTCTACTGTTTTAAATATTTTGACATTGTAAAATTCATGTGCAAATGACTGCCTTATTATTTAAAAATTGACATTTTTACAATTGATTATAGTATTGTTGTGAAATGTTTATTTGTGGATTGATATCCCATAAATTGTGATAATTCCGTATTCTTGAATTTCTATAAGAGTTTTTCTATACAAATTAAATTGGCAATTATACTAGAATGCCTTTACAAACTGCTACCTTTCTAAATTTGAGCCCAAAATATTTGATTGGTTATTTTTGAAATGTTATAGAGAGTGACTGTTATTAATGGTTTAAGTGAAATTCATATTAATGATTTCAGTGATATGTTGAGTACATGATATTGCTGCTTTCGAATGTTTAAAGAGATTTAGAAATAATTTAAGTATGCAAGTGGACTCATCCGGTTCGCCGGTGAGGTATAAGTGGACCTATTGGGACGCCGGTAGAGATTAAGTGGACTCATCCGGTACGCCGGTGAGGACCTACAGGGATTAAGTGGACCTATCTGGGACGCCGATAGGAATTAAGTGGACCCATCAGAACGCTGATGGGGTATATAGGTGACCTACTTGGGACGCCAGTAGGGTATTTTGTGAAATCCTTTGAATTATGCACTGCCGTTAAAAGTGTTATAAGCATTTCAATTACTCGGATTATACTTAATTATGTATTTATTGAAAGTGAAACTGTTGATGCATTTTTGTTAATAGATCTCATTTTGGAAAATATTGATATCTTTCAATCATGATTATTTTTAGGATTATGATGATCACTTACTGCGTAGCCAAACTCATCAAACTATGGTAAACATTTTTTCAGGATAACTGCGGATTCATTTTGAGTGCTAGTCAAGATCAACCTTGGAAGATATTGTTGTTGTGCTAGCTTTCTTTTGTTACTTTGTAAGACCTCGCCACTGTAAATTTGTCCTATCAATAGATGTATATATGTTTTGTCTGTCACATCTCAGGAATAACAGTATTGTAAATTCTTGAGGTGTGACAATTATGGTATCAGAGCAATAGTTTTAAGATTCTTAAGAATGGAAATTTAAAAAGAATGTACTTAAAATCACATTTATTGTGTGTACAGACCGGTACAAAGTCAAGATCCAGAATAGCTGAGGCTAATATGGAAGGAATTCACAAAGCCTTGGAAAATATGGTTACTCTAATGCAACATCAGATGGAAAACAACAATCCACCCAGGCAGTCAGTTACAGGAAAAGGTGGGAGTAATATCGAACAATTTAAGAAGTTGAACCCACCTTCTTTTAAGGGTGCTGTAAACCCACTGGAAGCAGAGGGATGGATTATGCAATTGGAAAAAATATTCGAGGTTATGGAATGTCCTGATGATAGGAAGGTGGCCTTGGCAGTTTTTATGTTAGAAGGTGAGGCACAACACTGGTGGCGAATGGTAAACGGAGTATTGGTCAAAGAAAATAAAACCTTGACTTGGGAAGTATTTCTAGAGGCATTTAATGAAAAGTATTTCCCAGATTTTATTCGAGACCAAAAAGAAATGGAATTTCTAGAATTAATCTAAGGAAATAGGACAGTAGCACAGTACGAGGCCAAGTTTACTGAATTGGCCAGGTTTGCACCACATATGATTAACAATGAGGCAAGAAAGGTGAAGAAATTTGAAAGGGGTCTCAGGCCAGCTATTAGAAGTAGAATATCAGTCTTGAAATTGAGAACTTATGCTGAAATAGTGGATCAAGCCCAAATTGTCGAAAAAAATTTTGAAGATTACCAAAAGACGAAAAATCAGAACAGTCATGTTAGACCTACATCATCTAATTGACAACAGTTTGAAAGGCCAAACAAGAAGCCAAGGCCCTCGCCACTTCAAAACCCAATAGGACCATGTAGAAAATGTGGAAAAAATCATGGATCAAGCCCTTGTTATTGGAATACCGGAGCCTGTTTTAAGTGTGGAAAATTGGGACACCAGAACAGCTTCCAAAGCAGGGAGAGATAGCTCCAAAGCCTCAGATGAAGGGAAGAGTATTTGCGATTACCGAGCAAGACGCTCAGGCCTCAAAATCAGTGATCCAAGGTACTCTTACTATCTTCCAAAAAGTAGCTCATGTTTTGATTGATCCTGGATCTACTCATTCATTTGTGTCACAACACTTTGCATGCCACTTAAAGGTAGAACCAGAACAATTAGAATATATTCTAGAGGTAGCCACACTGATGGGAGATTCAATTAACACCAATATAGTGTACAAATCATGTGTAATAAAGGTAGAAGAAAAGGAACTGTTGGTTGATTTAATACTCCTGGAAATTCAAGATTTTGATGTAATCTTAGGCATGGATTGGCTTTCTGCATACCATGCAAGTATTGACTGTTATAAGAAAATTGTTACCTTTAGTGTTCCGAATCAACCAGTATTTTACTTCAATGGTGTCAAAGAAGACTCCCCATCATATTTAATCTCTTGTATTCGAGCTAATCGCCTCCTTCGAAAAGGGTGTCAAGGCTTTCTTGCCTATATCAAAGAAGATAGGAAGGAAGAAATAAATTTGGATACCACTCCGGTTATCCGAGAATTTCTCGACGTTTTTCTAGAAGAATTGCCAGGATTACCGCTTGACAGGGAAATTGAATTCTCCATTGAATTATTGGGGTAGCACCAATTTCTAAGGCACCATACAGAATGGCTCTTGCAGAACTTAAAGAACTGAAACAACAATTGAAAGAATTATTAGATAAAGGTTTTATCAGGTCCAGTGTGTCACCTTGGGGTGCTCCAGTACTGTTTGTCAAAAAGAAAGATGGGACTATGAGATTGTGTATTGATTATAGACAGTTGAACCAAGTGACAGTGAAAAATAAGTATCCATTACCTAGAATTGATGATTTATTTGATCAATTACAAGGATCACAAGTGTTTTCAAAAATTGATTTTAGATCTGGATACTATCAGCTTAAGATTAAAAGTGAAGATGTTCTCAAGACAGCTTTCAGAACAAGGTATGGCCATTATGAATTTTTAGTCATGCCTTTTGGATTAACCAATGCACCGGCTGCATTTATGGATTTGATGAATCGAATCTTTAGGCCCTTTTTGGATAAATTTATTGTAGTATTCATCGATGATATTTTAATTTATTCCAAGAATCAGAAGGAACATGAGCAGCATGTAAGAATGGTATTGCAAATATTAAGAGAAAAGAAATTGTATGCCAAATTTAGTAAATGTGAATTTTGGCTTGAACAAGTGACATTTTTAGGACATGTTATATCAAGGGAAGGTCTATCAGTTGATCCTTCAAAGGTTGAAGCCGTTGTTAATTGGAAACAACCAAGTAATGTGACTGAAGTTCGAAGCTTTTTGGGAATGGCCGGATATTACAGAAAATTTGTAGAAGGATTTTCTCGAATCGCAACCCCATTGACTCGATTGACACAGAAAAATGTCAAATTTGAGTGGACAAGTGAATGTGAGGAGAGTTTTCAAGAACTAAAAGTTCGATTAACTTCAGCACCTATTTTAACTATTCCTGAGGGGAGTGGGGGATTTGTGATTTATAGTGATGCTTCACATAAAGGTTTGGGCTGTGTATTAATGCAATATGGGAAAGTAGTGGCATATGCATCCAGACAGTTGAAAGAATATGGGAAAAAATATCCAATTCATGATTTGGAGCTAGCTGCAATAGTATTTGATTTGAAAATATGGAGGCATTATCTATATGGTGAGCAATTCGTAATATACACAGATCATAAGAGTTTGAAATACCTTTTCTCTCAGAAGGATTTAAATATGCGGCAGATAAGATGGATGGATTTCTTAAAAGATTATGATTGTACAATCCATTATCATTCAGGAAAAGCTAACGTTGTGGCCGACGCTCTAAGTAGAAAATCTACGGGAGTCTTAGCCCATCTAATGATCCAAGAAATGCGATTGTTAGAGGAAATAGTGGATTGACATCCAACTCCGTCCATTAATGGTGTAGTAAGTATGATTGCCAACATTAAGGCGGAACCCTAATTAATCCAACAGATTCGATTGGCACAAAAGAAAGACCCTCAGCTTATAACAATTATAGAAGAGGTGAAGCAAGGAAAGAGAGATGAATTCTCTATATGTAGTGAGGCTTTGTTAAGATTCAAAGGTTGGGTTGGTGTCCCGAATGATGAGAGTGTAAAGAAAGCTATCTTAGAAGAAGCACATCAATCTCGTTATACGATACATCCCAGAAGTATTAAAATGTATCAGGACCTGAAGAAAACCTTTTGGTGGAATAATATGAAAAAAGAGGAAGCATTATTTGTGTCTAAATGCCTAACATGCCAGCAAGTAAAAGCTGAACATCAAAGGCCCGCTGGGTTGTTGCAGCCTTTACCCGTGCCAGAATGGAAGTGGGAGCACATCTCTATGGATTTTGTCTCTGGCTTGCCTAGAACAAATTCAGGACATGATAGCATTTGGGTCATTGTGGACCGGTTGACCAAAGCTGCGCACTTTCTACCGATTCGCACGACGTACACTTTGGATCGACTAGCTCAGTTGTACATTAAGGAAATAGTGCGGTTGCATGGAGTTCCTGTCAATATTGTATCGGACAGGGATACTCGGTTTACTTTTAAATTTTGGGCTAGACTACAGTCAGCCATGGGGACGAGACTCACCTTTAGTACTGCCTTTCACCCCCAAACTGATGGACAATCGGAGAGGACCATCCAAACCTTGGAAGATATGCTGAGGGCCTGTGTTATTGACCTTACAGGAAGCTGGGATGACCACTTACCCCTGATTGAGTTTGCTTATAATAATAGCTTTCAAGCCAATATTCAGATGGCACCATAAGGAGCCCTGTATGGAAGGAAATGCAGGTCACCCATATGTTGGGACGAGGTTGGTGAAAGAAAGCTTTTGGGGCCAGAAATTGTCCAGATAACCACAGATAAAATAGCATTAATTCGTGAAAGGCTCAGGACAACTCAGTGTCGGCAAAAGAGTTATGCCGATAACCGAAGGAGAGATCTTGAATTTGAGGAAGGTGATCGAGTTTTCCTAAAAATCTCACCAATAAAGGGCATTATGAGATTCGGCAAGAAAGGAAAGTTGAGCCCACGTTATATCGGACCATTTGAAATCCTGGAAAGAATCGGAGGTGTCACTTATAGACTTGCCGTACCACCCGAATTGGCAAACGTCCATAATGTCTTTCATGTATCTTCACTACAAAAACATCAGCACGACTCATCCCATATCTTAAAATATGAACCTTTACCGATCAGGAAGGACCTATCCTTCATTGAGCAGCTAATTTTTATACTGGATAGAAGGGTGCAAGTGTTGCGTAACAAGGAGATTCCTTTGGTCCGTGTATTATGGCAGTACCATTCAAGAGAAGAGTCGACTTGGGAACGAGAAGACGAAATCAGAGAATAATACCCCTATCTTTTTTAGTAATCAGGTACACAAATTTAGAGGACTAAATTTCTTTAAGGGGGGAAGAATCTCACAATCCTAATATTTCAAAAAAAAAAACAAAAGAGAAAAAAACAAGAGAAAAGATACTTTTAAATAGGTGATGGTCTGTTTGAGTATGATGGTCCTTGGGGACCATCACTATTTTTAAAAGTTTTTACTTGGTTTAAACTTTTGCTTGCTGCTTGCCACGTCCTTTAGTGGACGTGGTTTTCATATGTTAAAAACAAACTCTTAACGCGACACCTCAAGTATGAGGTAGAGCCTAATAAAATAATATAATAATACGTTATAAGAATTTAAATAGGGGAGGTGAGCACTCCCACCCTAGAAAATTTTGAGATCTCTCTCTCTCTTTGGTCGTAACACAGTGAACTCCTCTCTCGAACCGAATTTTTATCGGAAGCTCCCTCTCAAATATTTGTGGGTAAGTGACATCGTCTTCCTGAAAAATAGTCTGTTTTTAATAAATAGTAATATTTCCGTCTAGGATCTTTATTTTATAAGTTTTGTGTGTAAGTGACCTCATTGTCTCGAAAAATAATCCATTCTTTTTAAAAATAAAATGAAATAATTATTTCTGCTGATTATCATGAATTTTAGGCGAGATAAATTTTATGAGCACGTGACCTCATTATCTTGAAAAATAATCTTTTTAATAAAAATTGTGATATTTTATCTATGTTAGAAATTTTTAATACTGTAAATTAGAAAAATAAATTTATTTATTTTTCTTGTCTATTGTTAGAAATAAATGTGATGTTTCTGCTTTTAGTAAAATTGTGATATTTCTTTCTACTGTTTTGAATATTTAGACATTGTAAAATTCATGCGCAAATGACTGCTTTATTATTTAAAAATTGACATTTTTACAATTGATTATAGTATTGTTGTGAAATGTTTATTTGTGGATTGATATCCCATAAATTGTGATAATTCCGTATTCTTGAATTTCTATAAGAGTTTTTCTATACAAATTAAATTGGCAATTATGCTAGAATGCCTTTACAAACTGCAACCTTTCTAAATTTGAGCCCAAAATATTTGATTGGTTATTTTTGAAATGTTATAGAGAGTGACTGTTATTAATGGTTTAAGTGAAATTCATATTAATGATTTCAGTGATATGTTGAGTACATGATATTGCTGCTTTCGAATGTTTAAAGAGATTTAGAAATAATTTAAGTATGCAAGTGGACTCATCCGGTTCGCCGGTGAGGTATAAGTGGACCTTTCTGGGACGCCGGTAGGGATTAAGTGGACTCATCCGGTACGCCGGTGATGTATAAGTGGACCTGCAGGGATTAAGTGAACCTATCTGGGACGCCGATAGGGATTAAGTGGACCCATCAGAACGTTGATGGGGTATATAGGTGACCTACTTGGGACGCCAGTAGGGTATTTTGTGAAATCCTTTGAATTATGCACTGCCGTTAAAAGTGTTATAAGCATTTCAATTACTCGGATTATACTTAATTATGCATTTATTGAAAGTGAAACTGTTGATGCATTTTTGTTAATAGATCTCATTTTGGAAAATATTGATATCTTTCAGTCATGATTTTTTTAGGATTATGATGATCACTTACTGAGTAGCCAAACTCATCAAACTATGGTAAACATTTTTTCAGGATAACTGCTGATTCATTTTGAGTGCTAGTCAAGATCAACCTTGGAAGATATTGTTGTTGTGCTAGCTTTCTTTTGTTACTTTGTAAGACCTCGCCACTGTAAATTTGGCCTATCAATAGATGTATATATGTTTTGTCTGTCACATCTCAGGAATAACAGTATTGTAAATTCTTGGGGTGTGACATTGGGGCATCCACCCATGTTTGGGCCCAATTCTATATAAACAAGGACTGCCACATTGTAAAAGTACATTCCATTCATTCTTTGAGAATTCACTAGAAATTTCCATTCTTACTTGAGCCAGTGGGTACGTCTTGCAGAGAGAGAGAGGAGAGAGAAGAAAAGGGCTGGTACCCTTCGAGCCGGTAACTTTTTTTCTCTTCCAGTCTTTCTCCCTCCTCCCCTCTTTCTCTCTCCTCCCCTTTTTCTTTCATCCCCAGAGTCGATTGGTTCCCTTCTTCTTTCATCCCTAGCGTCGGGTGGGGTTTTCCCTCTCTTCTTCCTTTCATCCCCAGTGCCGATTGGTTCTCTTCTTCTTTCATCCCCAGTGCCGAGTGGGGTTTTCCCTCTCTTCTTCCTCTTTCATCCCCAGCGCCAAGTGGGGTTTTCCCTCTCTTCTTCTTCTTTCATCCCTAGTATCGGTTGGTTCTCTTCGTCTTTCATCCCCAGCGCTGGGTGGGGTTTTCCCTCTTTTCTTCTTCTTTCATTCACTGTGCCGAGTGGGGTTTTCTCTCTCTTCCTCTTCTTTCTACCCAAGGTCAGGTGGGGTTTTCTTTCTCCTCTCTTCCCTAACAATCAATGAGTGAATTTCTCTCTCCTCTCTTTCTTAACAGTCGACGAACTCTAGCGTCACTTGAATTTCTCTCTCCTCTCTTGTCACAGTCGGTAAAGCCTAGCGCCGGCTGGATCTCTCTCCCTTGCTTCACTCCCGTCGCAACCGACTCAAGCCTAGTGCCTGTTGATCCTCTCCCTCTCTTCTCTTTTGACAGTTGGTGAAGTCTAGCGCCGATTGTCTTTTCTCTCTCTTCTCTTTTGAAACATTCGACAATGTCCAACACTGCCTGCATCTTCCTTCCTTCCCGCTTTTATCCTCTTGCCTTTTCTCCCCTCCCCCCCCCACCCTCCTAGGTCTATTCCCTTCTTCTCTTACTTTATCCTTTCCCCCATGACCATCACTCTACTATCCTTTCGTTCGACTAAGAGGGATTGAGGTCAGCCTCTCATAAAAGTCCTATCGTCTAGCCGTAATGTTGTTGTGCTAGGATTGCTTGGCCCTTTTTATTGCCACCACAGACTGACCATCGTGCTTAGCTAGTCGGTATTGGTTATGATGTCTAATAGTAATCTTGTGAGCCGGTCTTAGTACTGAGCCCGTTTTATTACCACGTTAAGCCAAGTACTCGTCAGCTTGATCCTCTCGCTCAGTCGAACTCTTCTCTCTCCCGTCTCTCTTCCCTTCTTCTTTTTTTAATGCACCTGCTTGTCTACGTTTACCAAAGAGGAAAAGGGTGAGGTCTGACCCACCCGTCTTACAACCTTTTCCATATATGTGTATAATTGTAGAAAATAGGAAGAATACGAGCCAAGGGAGGTGATTCCGAACCAATTTCATCACTAGGGGGCTTTCTTCGTTATCTAAGAGGGTGCCCACGCGAGCCAGCCCGAGTAAGTCTTGAATCTACCTTTAAAATTCCTCTCTCACAGGTTGGTAACACCTGCCCCAATTCTCGAACGAGGTTTCCGAGAGAGCGATCTTAGAAATGTCTCGGGTCTTCCCTCGAAATCCGAGACGCTTGCCACCTGATTATCCAGAGCCGGAAGGTGAGATCGAAGCACCTAACCAGCTTGGCGACTCCATTAGGGCATACTACCCGTTAGTCGGATAGTTCTTGTTTGGCTAGTTTCTTCTTTTATTTTCTGCTTTCATTATCTTTCACATTCACTTATGACTGCTTAGTTCTGTAACCCATTTATCTAGATGATTTTCTTATCTCCGTATTCGAGAGTGTCGTTAGAGATCAAGTTCCTTCGACTTCATTCCCGACCATCCTTTTGAGCAAAGACCCCCTTTCTAGCTCTTAGGTCTTAACCTGGACTGGTGTGAGGAGGGACTTGAGGGTCCCTCACTCCCCCATCACTTCACTCTGGTGGAAACTCCACCAAGACGCCTTGCATGGGCGACACTTATGTTTCCCCACACAACATGCATCTAGCCACTGACACGTCACTTGTCGGTCGTGTTTCTAAGGTACATTGGAAGGCTGCTCAGTCCCTTTTTGCAAAAGGCAAGCAAGTCGTCATTGCGTCTGTGGGTCGCCATAAGGTTACCCCCCACATTCCTACACTATTGGTCTCTATCCCTAGAGGCTCAACACATAGAGGCGAAAACCCCACAGTCTTCACCCCTCACACACCCCACAAGGCTCGTGGGTCACCCACTCGAGCCACACCTTGGGGCAACCTTTCTGTTACCTCAGGCTTGTGTCCAAGATCGAAGCTTCCAAGGCCAGGTCTTGCAGATGCTATTCATAAGAATCTCACTTCTTTGGGCAATGCCATTAATATGTCAACCCGAGTATACAGGAGACGACCTCCTCGTCCTCCTACTATGCACACACAAGCGCACTTTGTAAGGGGAAGGCCAGCACCTGTTTTCTTATAGACGCCAGCTCGTAGTTCTCGTCGTCCTAAGGCCAGATCACCTGCACGAGCTAGGGTGGACCACCAGGTCACTCGAGATCCTTCTTCAAAGGGCACACATGTGTCGCCATCTCACGCATCCCCTCACCCTCAACTCATGCATCCTCATGAGTCAACCCTATTCCTGCTTGCTCCTTCTTCAGCAAGTAAGCACCTTCCGCCTTGGTACTCGAAGGTTTTCCCCAAGAGTACCATCCTAAATAGCCCCATCACTTAGGTCATATCTATGGAGCTCATAAGAAAGTTCGGGGCATGGACCTCATGGAAGACTGAGTCCTTTGTCCTCCCTGGCCCAAGATGACTCCAGTTACTGGCCCTCATCCATTACGACACTTGATGGAGACAACTCTCTTGTATGAGAAAAGAGCTAACCAGCTACGGCCTAGATTGCAGTTTTGGCGCGAGGTCCATCAAAACCTCAAAGTTAAACGTGATAGAGGTTTGCAAATTTTGACTAGGGAAGAAACCAAAGCGGTCGAAACAACCAATTTTGATGACCCTCTTCCCCTTAATCGCTTCTACCCTCTTCATAAGATAAAGCCTGAAGAAGAGCTCCATGAGCCCTGTGCCGTGGTTACTATCGCAGAAGAAGACCCGACCATTCAGCAACCATGGTCCCAAGACCGTTGAGAACCAGTCCAAACGGGATCCGCGTACAAGAATCTAGTTCAGTCAGAGCATGCTGTCCCCCTACTGACTGACTTACCAAGTACGACCCATCAAGCTCGCAAGCCTTTAGCTACCACTAACATTGACCTCTCAGCGTAATGGTTGTAAACAAGCCCGGTGATGCGCAGGAGGATCGTATCAACAAGTTTGAGGATGGTACGCGCGATGATGGAAAACATCAATCGTATTGATGTTGCAAGCCAGTCGGCTAACGATGAGGTCTATTCCCATCACTCTGATGGTGCACCTCCATGGCAGCCCCCTCTGTCTACCTCATAGGACAATTCTATTGCTCACCTGGCCTCTTAGTTATATATTGAGGCTATAGTCACCCATAGCTTAATTAACAAAAAAATTGATCAGGTCCCATTCCCCTCTGACTATAAGAAAGTGAAGTTTCCCTTATTCAGTGGAACCACCTCCCCGAACCAACATATTCCCAACTTCCAGGCGGCAAGTCGGGAAACAATGGCCGACGGGAGACTTCTTCTCCGACAATTTAGTAAGACCCTTGATGGCTCGACATTCCAATGGTATGCCTGACTTCCTCCAAACTCGGTGCATACATGGGAGGAGATGGAGAAACTGTTCACTGCTTCTATGAGGTCGAGAGAGGTTCAAAGCATCAAATTTCTCACCCTGACTCAAGAACCAGAAGAGCTTGTGGATCAGTTCATATCAAGAGGGAGAAACTTGGCTTCCCGCCATCCTAATCCTATGGCTGAGAAGGAAGCAGTCCAAACTTGCGTGCGGAACATGCGACCTGAAATCGCTCGACATGTCGAGGCCTCTAGTCTACGTCCATGCCAGAGTTGATCTCTAAATCGATTCGCATATAGAGTTTATCACGCCATCATGGTGGGACATGACAACCATCTACAAGTTCAGCAAACAACCGAGGCAATGGTAACTCTCAAAATAACACATGGGGCAGCCAACAAAAAGGGGTAATTAGTGCAGCCATCATGGTCACTGATTCAAAGAAGGCTCCCTCCCAAAATTTGGACTTCTCTAAAGAGGTAAGCACAACGAAGATAACACCCCAGGCTAGCAAGCAGCAACAGTCATACAATCGGGTACCTCCATCTGCCAACTATGATCGTAGTGATTATTCCACTTGGCATAAGAACAAGGTCTATCCCTTCGAGAAGGAATGGGTCCCTGCGTTGTTTCGCTTATTATTGGAACAAAATATGATCCATCTTCTAGAAACCAGGTTCCCTGAGTGATTCAGCCTTGACACTCAAGCGAACTATTGTGCCTAACATCAAAGGATCAATCATTCCACATATGACTGCTACACCTGAAGGATATCATTGAGGCCTTGATTATGAAAGGTCAGATAAAGCTTGAAGATTTCAAGAAGGCTTTTGGGGCAAGTGAGGTCTCCCATGACGTAACCATTCAAAAGGAAGACAAAATGCCCAGTATCCTCCACACTTTCTTCATTATAATGCTTCAGGAAGGCATAATCACACTGAAGCAGGCAAGGCAACCCCGCCGCCTTGCTAAGCGGACTGAAGATCGTTGGTGCCCATTCCATCAGATAAGAGGTCATTATTTATTAGAATGCACAACTTTCCTTGATATTGTCACAGAAAAGATATGAGAGTGTCAAGAATTTTACAATCTCCCCATAACTGATCTCCAAATCACTTCTCCATCAAGGCAAGAAGATCTCACAAACTAGGACCTTCCTATCAGTGACTCAGACTCTGCGGAACCCTCAAATTCTCAGCCATTGATAACCTAACATGGCCGAAGCAGACTCAAGTCCTTAAGACAAGGAGAGGTTTGCGACCCCAGCAAGATGAATCAGACATCACTTCAAAAAACCAGAAAGAGAAGGGCACCAAGGGCTGCTCCCCAAAGAAACAAGACAGCTCAACTCATAGTCGAGCAGGAATTTCTCAGGCCCCTTCCCTCGTTACCAACCTTGCAGAACTACATCCCTGACACAATCCTTTTTCCTTCTTCATCCTATCAATAAGATGCTCTCGTCTCATCTCCCACTCAGCAAACGTCTGATGAGGGTGACGACGTTAAAAACACTCCCTAGCGGTCTAAGTAAGGGAAAGACCTAAAAAACGCCCTGCAACTGTCCCAAGTCTGACAATGATGTAAAACGCTGCCCAGATTGGTCTAATGAGGGGAACGGTATTAAAAGTCCCCCACCTTCTAACGCTACTCCTCCTTCTTCTCATGTTTCTCATTCTTCCTGATCTATGTCTCTTGCAGGTACAACCTTGATATGTCCGGACTTCGAGTCTCTCGATAGAGAACTTGAGGGATCAAACATAACAAACACGCAACGGAAATGATTGAGAAAGACCCTAGCACATGCAGCAGAACTCCCAACAGTTGCTGATGCCCTGACAGCTAAAGATAAGGCAGAACCACCGATCACAAAGAAGCGCAAGAAGTCAAAGTCAAAGAAACCCTAGCCTGACTTTCAGCAGAGATTGAGAGAGTCAAGGGAGCAAAGCTTCTATTCTCAGGGAGCTTTCCACATGGTGCAAATCTCTAGAGTAATGCCCACCACAGGGCAAATAAACCTCATATCGGGAAAGACGTCGCAACCTCTACCGTAGAAGTCGGGCACCTTGAAGTTTCCCAGTCCCCCACTACCCCCTAATCCAAAAACTAGTCTACCTATCCTATAGCTCCCTGGGCTCTTTCCTAATCCCAATACTCTAAACAATTCACCTATTTTCCAATTCCCCGGGACCCCTTTGATCTCATGCACTCAGTCTCTTCCAAAACCTCAAACCTCCGTCACTCAAACTAAGCCCGCTATGCAATCAAGTCAGCCAGCCGGCTGAAATATTCTTTACCCAAACCTGTTCCTCAACCCAATATACCCATCAAATCAGTGGTGGGACCAGGAACACAAGGCCTTGATCAAGAAAAGGTGAAATATGATGTGATCGAGCATCTACGAAAGCTTCCAGCCCTTCAGTGTCTACGATACCCTCATGCTCTCAAAGGATTATCGGATGGCTTTGGTTCAAGCACTCTCTAACCCAGAAGTGTACGAGACCGAAGTAGAACCTATTGAGGTAGACCCGGCAATTCTACAAGGACGTATGCCAATCACCTTTTAAGAAGACAATCTACAGTTAGGGGAAAAGTTTTATAATCGCCCTCTCTTTGTTGCTGGCGAATTACATGTGTGCTCCATCAACCGAATCATGTTAAATGGAGGTTAGGCAGTTAACCCCATTCCAAGAAGTATCCTTACTTGATTGGGCTTGGGGTCTGAAGATCTTACCCCGACCCACGTCACAGTTCAGGGGTTCAATCAATCAGGTGAGAAGCCTGCCGGTACGATACGCCTTTGTTTTAAGATCGATGAGTTGAACGATTACGCCTAGATTCATGTAATCGACACCGACACCTCATACAATATTCTCCTAGGTCGGCCATGGCTCCATGATCAGGGGGTGGTCCCATCGACATTACACCAATGTTTCAAATATAGCCGAGACGGGAGACAACATACGGTCTATGCTGACAAAAGACCGTTCCCTATGGCGAAACTCACAATGCATATGCAAAATATTACTTCACAGGGGTCACAAGTTCACGATCAAGACAACGTCTTCTCCCCATGAATATGTTCAAGATGTTGGGAGATCACTGACAGACATGTTCAAAGAGGAAGGAAGGCAGGGCAAAACTTAACCCCTAACCACCCTTCATTCTAACATCCCAACCATCGTCCCTCAAGAAATTCCTTCTTCACTTGAAGAAGAGTCTTTGCCCGCTGCCCCTAGTTCTGTGCCACCTCGACTTGAAGATGATCCAGAGGTCACCCCTGAGATTTAGCAAGTCATGATAGAATTTTTGACTCCAAGGATCACCTATACCCCTGACCATAAGAAATTCATGAATATCCGCATTACGCTTTTAAGAGTCGAAGTAGTGCAACAACCGCCGTAAAATTTTTTCAAAATCCGGTTGTTATAGGGATAAAGGATGCTCCTCAGACTGGTTACCAGCTGAAATTTTTAAGATGCTCCTCAGACTGGTTACCAGCTGAAATTTTTACTTTTCCCCGACCTCTCTAGAGGAGAGCAGTTCGATACAGAACAACTTTCTTCCCCTCAGGGGCAGGATCCCCTAGCAAACCTAAGAACAAAAGTTCACAGTCTCTAGAGTCAGCTGGAGGTCATGCATATCGCTTCAAAGCATCTCAAGGAGTTCGTGCTAAAGACTAAAAGCTATGATGAGCTTGAAGTAAGCACGCCACCAACAGAGGCCAAAGCCCCTCTTGACTGGACTATCTATAGCAACCAGGTTCACCAAATCATGAGGAAAATGGACTATGAACCCTTGGCCAATGAGACATTGAAAAGAGAAAAAGCAGCGACTCCTTATTTCGAAGCTATCCAAGCCACGGCAGCCTAAATGAGGCTAAACAAGGCCTAGGGTATTAGTCTCTAGGGACAATGAAAGTGTCGAGAGGCATTCAAAAGAATCACATGAAGCACAACAAAGGTAAAGGGAGAATGATATCATGCAGTAAAGTCAATAAAAAAGAGAAGCGCTTTATTCATCAGTAAAAACATTTACAAATACCAAAAAAAGGGGGAATGACATGTTCAGAAATGATCAATCATCTTATTGATCTCTGCACTGCATGCTTCAGGAGAAGACTCGGTGCCTTGAACACGTGCCTTCAACTCCACCACTGTTTGAGTCGCCTTTGTCATCACCACAGTTTCCAAGTCTATTGTGCCATCGAGTTCGGACAAATCTGCAACCAAAGAGGTCTCCATGGCCTTCCTTTGAGCCATCTCAGTCTCGAGGCCCATGAATTCTTCTTTTTGTATTGGCATTGCCTGTCTGATTTCGATCATTCTCTTGAAGCTCCCTTGTGGCTCTCTATTGAGGTCCTGCTGGCACCCAGTTATCAAGGCTTTCTTCCCAATACAAGCATCTATCTTCTCGCGACTGCGCAAGATCGACTCTTCCAAGGTGGCTACCCTTTTGGCTTCTTCCTCATGATGCAGCACTCCCAACCGCCAGCTCTCTAGCACGTTTAGAGTTGCATCGAAATGGGATAGCACTTCTGGCACCGTCCCGACTGCAGTAGTCGCAACAAACTCCCTCAGCCTGGCCAAACCTTCTCCCAGCTCATTGAAAGGCAGCTCCCACAAGCCCTGAAGGCCTACTCTAAACATGCCTTCAATCATGCAAGAAAAACCACCGAAAATAGGTCTGGACGGTACTACTGAGGACACCACTGGTGAAGACACCTCGAACTCAGGGGTCGGGCTTATTAATGTGATAGCCATCTGAGCCATCGGTTCATTTGAAACAAGGGCGAAGCCTAGAGCTTCTTACCCTTCAAACACATAGGCAGCCCTGGGCTCAACCTTCACGGGCTCTTCGACACTAATACCATGACAGTCTAGGAAGCATATCCCTTCAGGCATTGGTGCTTCCCCTGAATCCATAGGCCTTTTGCTGACCACCTTTGTAGTCCTTTAACTTCTATCATTCGCTTCCCTAAGGTAAGCACGTTCTCCTTAGAAGCTATGTTTCAAATCATACAGTGAAGAAGTTCCATCCCTTCTTCAAAACAGACGTTGACATCATTGCCCTCCCGCATTTCAAAGCAAACGGGGTCAGTAACGAAAGTGACGCTAAGAGGCCACTCTAACTTGCACACTGACTGGGTCAGCCAAATGGGTTCACCCCTCAATAAGACGTCGCCTGTAAAATCACGAGCTCCAATTTCTCCTTCCCTTGAGAGCCTCTTCACATCAGGGATTTGATAAGAAGAGCCAACCATTATAGAGGGACTTAGTGGTTCACTCCAAAAAAGTTGCCAATTCGATTGAGTCTGTTCAACACATAGTGCCGATTGATCCTCTCCAACACTTAGCACTGGGGGAGCCTCTCAAATGCCCAACGTCGGTTACGTGTTAATGATTAGCATCGGGTGAGCTTCTCAATGCCCAGCGTCGATTGCGCGTTAAACGATTAGCACCGGGTGAGGTTGTCAAACACTCAGCGCCAGTCAAGCTTCCCAATGCGCAACATCGGTTGAGCGCCAACAACTAGCGCCAGATGAGTCTTTCAATTCTCAGTGATGATTGAGATTGCCAACACCCCCGCGCCAGTTGAGTTTTGCAAAAGCCAGCGCCGGCTGTGAGCGAATCTCTCACATGTGCCACGAATCCTAGTCGTGACACCTCGAACTTAGCTGCACCGACTAACAACCGTTGCCACGTCCTTCAACGCCGCTTGACGCACGAACGAAAGCCAACCGTCACCACATCTTTAGCAACCGTATGTCTTCCCCACGACGGTTCACCTCCGACAATCGTACGGTCCACCTCCTGTGATGTTCGTCTTCCGTCGAAAATTTTGCCACACACCCTATAACTCACCAAAAAAACATTCCCGCCTACGTCTTTTGGCCTGGACTTCACCAGAACCTCACTGCAAAACTTATCCAAAATTCTCCTAGGATCTCGAAAAACCTCTGTAAAACCACGAACAGTGTTGAAACGTTAGCAGAACCCTTGGAAATGCTTCAAATATTCCAAGAAAACTCCCAAGAAGTGTGGAAATACTCACTGCGGTGTTTCTCGCCTCCTCTACTAGAAACAATTGCACCCGAAACATCTTCTATATCCCAGAAAAACTTGCCTTTCCTCGCTGCTCTCCCTGCAACTTCACTGAATTCTTGGCAAAGTCTGCTCGCTGAAGGTCATCCTTGACAAACCACCAGAATCTGGCTGTTTTTCAAAGAACCTTTGCTGCAAAACTTCTGTTGAAGGCTTATTTCTCGCCGGAACTTCAACTGATCACCCTCTCCTCATCGTTAAAGAAAACGTTTTGCTTAAGTTTTTTTTACCCTTGGTGAAAAATGAGGGAAGAACAGGGTTTTAGCCCCTTATATGGACTACGCTGCCCTCGGATGCCCCTCACAAACTGAGAATTCCAGTCAAGTCTAAAGAAAGCCAAGCGATGGTTAGCCGAGTCCAACTTTGACTTAAAGCCCGAAGTAACTTTCATCAACCCATCACCAAGTGTCGGGCGAATTTCAAACCACCCTAGTGCCGGTTGGCCAACGCCGGGTGAATTCCAAAGCATCCTAGAACCGTTAGACCAACTCTAGGTAAGTTTTGAATCAGCCTAGCGCCGGTTTACTAGCGCTGGGTGAGTTTTGAACCACCTTAGAGTCAGTTGAATAGTGTCGGGTGTGCTTCTGAGAGCTCAACGCTGGTTGGACATTCACAAGAAACCATGATCGCTGCACCTGCAGTCGATTGTATTACAAACAAACCATTGTCACCAACTCCAGGCTGGAGCAGTGTACGGCGTACCAATATCCCTAGGAGAGTTGCACCCAAATTGTAACTTCCCTAATGGAGTCAAGAGCCGCCCCTCATTCCCTAGTAGGAGTCACACCCATACCACAACCCATTATTTCCAGTAAATTTAGGGTCATTCTTACGTTTCCAATCCCTAGCGGATTTGTTTCACACCAAGCTACCTTATTCCCAGGGAGTCGGGTTACTTGTCATAAGCCAATTCTCCACAGGGTCCCATCCTTCACCCTAGAGAATACACTTAGCCCCTCTAACCCTAGTGAAGTCCGCCTCTGTTGGTCATCCTTCATCAGGTCGCCATTTCCATCACAGCCCTCTGCTTGTGTATGGCCTTAACCATTTTATCCCCAGGGAGACAGATTGCCATCCACAGACCTATTTCCCATGGAGCTTCACTTACATGGTGACCCACACTATCGTTTAGATGCACAACCCTAAACTCTATGGTCCAAACTATATGACCTTAAACTGTAGCGGAGGTCTAATTGCACGACCTTAAATATCACAATCCTAATTGTATGACTTTAAATTGCATGACCGCGATTCAAACTATATGACATTAAACTGTAGCTATGGTCTCGATGCACGACCCTAAACTCCACGGTCCAAACCATATGACCTTAAACTGTAGCGAAGGTTTAGTTGCACGACCTTGAACTGCACAGTCCTAGTTGTATGACCCTAAACTGCATGACCGCGATCCAAACTATATGCCCTTAAACTGTAGCTATGGTCTAGATGCACAACCCTAAACTCCATGGTCCAAACTATATGACCTTAAACTATAGCGGAGGTCTAGTTGCACGATCTTAAACTGCACAGTCCTAGTTGTATGACTTTAAACTGCATGACCGCGCTCCAAACTATATGACCTTAAACTGTAGCTATGGTATAGATGCACGACCCTAAACTACATACTCCAAACTATACGACCTTAAACTGTAGCGGAGGTCTAGTTGCATTACATTAAACAGCACAGTCCTAGTTGTATGACTTTAAACCGCATGACCGAGGTCCAAACTATTTGACCTTAAACTATAGCTGTGGTCTAGATGCACGACCCTAAACTCCATGGTTCAAACTATATGACCTTAAATTGTAGCAGAGGTATAGTTGCACGACCTTAAACTGCACAATCCTAATTTTATGACTTTAAACTGCATGACCGCCGTCCAAACTATATGACCTTAAACTGTAGTGAAGGTTTAGTTACATGACCTTAAACTGTCCAGTCTAGTCGTATGACTTTAGACTGCATAAACCATAGTGCACGTCCTGCTGACATGATGATAAACTTCTTCGCACAGGCCCAGGAGGTACGACCATAACCTTATCCCCAAGTACGTGCATATGCCTTTACGAGCATTCTCATGCACGCCTTCCCTAACCTATCTATTAGTGTGTGCATGCCATCTTCATAGCCCCAGTGTGTGCATTCACTTTATCACCATATATCATTCCCCAGTGAGTCTCACCCTTGCTCACGAAACACCGTTGCTCTTGAAACGGCAAACCATCTCGCCATCCAAACTCGTTGAAAGTTAGTGAGTCTCCAAAAATGTCCGCTCACATTTTATACAGTGCGTTAAACCACCACCATACTCACCCCATGGCCTTCATAGATTGCCATTCATCACCATCATGGTCCAACTGTATGACCTTAAAACATAGTGCACGTCCTGACCGCATGGCTTTAAAAGGCTCCGTACAGATCACGGAGGCATGACATTAAACACGCCCCCAACATTGAAAATAAAAAAAGTAATAATGGGCATGGTGAATACCCGATCAAGGAAACACCATGAGTAAAAATGATGAACGGGGCATGGTCACGAAACCAGGAGTAAAAGAGTTTTGTGAATAAATAAAAATGGGCACAGTGAAAACCCAAAAGGGCATCGTGAGTAAAAAATGCACAAAAGGGGTGAACATGGCTTAAAGGTCATGGGTAAAATATCCCAAAATAAAACGAAGTTGGTGAAAACCATCTCTATAGTTCAGCTTCCTAAGTCTAAGTGCAAACCCGCAAAGGGTGCTCGGAGCAATAAAATCAGCTTGATGCAACAGTCGCTTCCACAGATGGCCTCAGCCATCACTCCCTTCATTAACAAGACGTCTAGCAGGGTAAAAACGTTAAAATCACCCCTTGACCTCCTTCTTCAGTCAGGGTGAACAAGAAGCCCAGTCGACATTCTTCTTCGGTCCCAGTTGACATCCTTCATCAATCCTGGGTGAACAGGTAGCCCAGTTGACATCCTTCTTCAGTCCTGGGTGAACAGGTAGCCCAGTCAACATCTTTCTTCAGTCTTGGGTGAACAAGTAGCCCAGTCGACATCCTTCTTCAGTCCTAGAAGAACAGGTAGCCCAGTCGACATCCTCCTTCAGTCTTGGGTGAACAGGTAGTCCAGTCAACATCCTTCTTCAGTCTTGGGTGAACGGGTAGCCCAGTCGAAATCCTTCTTCGGTCCTGGGTGAACAGGTAGCCCAGTCGACATCCTTCTTCAATCCTGGGTGAACGGGTATCTCAATCAACATCTATCTTCAGTCCTGGGTGAGTAGGTAGCCCAATCCACATCCTTCTTCAGTCCAGGGTGAATAGGTAGCCCAATCCACATCCTTCTTCAGTCTTGGGTGAACAGGTAGCCCAGTCGACATCCTTCTTCAGTTCTGGGTGGACAGGTACCCTAGTCAACATCCTTCTTCAGACCTGAGTGAACAGGTACCCTAGTCGACCTCCTTCTTTAGTTTTGGCTGAATAGCTAGCCTAGTCGATATCCTTCTTCAGTCCTGGGTAAACAAGTAGCCTAGTTGACATCCTTCTGCAGTCTTAGGTGAACAGGTAGCCCAGTCGACATCCTTATTCAGTCCTGGGTGAACAGGTAGCTCAATCGACTTCCCTCTTTAATCCTGGGTGAATAGGTAGCCCAGTCGACACCCTTCTTCAGTCTTGGGTGAATAAGTAGCCAAGTCGATATCTTTCCTTAGTCCTGGGAGAATAGGTGGCCCAGTCGACATCCTTCTTCAGTCCTGGGTGAACAGGTGGCCCAATTGACATCCTTCTTCTATCCTGGGTGAACAAGTATCCTATTTGATATCCTTCTCCAATCCTAAGTGAATAGGTAGCCTAGTCGACATCCTTCTCCAGTCCTGGTTGAACAAGTAGCCCAGTCGAAATCCTTCTCCTGTCCAGGGTGAACAGGTAGCCCAATCGACATCCTTCTTTAGTTGTGGGTGAATAAGTAGCCCAGTCGACATCCCTCTTCTGTCTTGGGTGAACAAGTAGCCTAAATTAGTCCTTGGTGAACCGGGAGCCCAGTTGACATCCTTCTTCCATTCTAGGTGAATAGGTTGCCCAGTCGACATCCTTCGTCAGTCCTGAGTGAACAGGTAGCTCAACCGACATCCTTTTTCAATCTGGGTGAACAGGTAGCTCAATCAATATCCTTCTTCATTCATGGGTGAACAGGTAGCCCAGCCGAGATCCTTCTTCAGTCATGGGGGAACAGGTAGCCCAATCGACATCCTTCTTTAGTCCTAGGTTAACAGGTAGCCCAGTCAGGATCCTTCTTCAGTCTTGGGTGAACATGTAGCCTAGCCAACATCTTTGTTCAAGGTTAGGTGACAATGTAGCCCAGTCATTATCCCTTCTTCAAGGCAGGTTGACAACGTAGCCCAGTCATTATCCTTCTTCAAGGACCCTCTAACCATGCATGAAATGTGGATGCCATATCCTTCTTTCAGGACCCTCTCCCCATGCATGAAATGTGCATGGCTTATCCTAATTCAAGGACCCTCTCCCCATGCATGAAATGTGCATGCCTTATCTATCTTTAAGGATCATCTCCCCATGCATGAAATGTGCATGCCCTATCCTTCTTTAAGGACCCTCTCCCCATGCATGAAATGTGAATTCCTTATCGTTCTTCATGGACCCTCTCCCCATGCATGACATGTGCATGCCTTCTCCTTTTCAAAAGGACCTTCTCCACATGCATGAAATGTGCCTGCCTCTCTCCATGAGGCTAGGTGATAAAGTAGCCTAGTCATTATCCTTCCAAGGCAAGAAATTGACAAAGCCGAGGTGGAACTTGCCAGAGACATCAGTTCGCCTAGCCAGCATGACCAGACTTTTGGGATCGGCTAATGAAATTTGCCCCCGACTGGACTCAGTAGATGAGACCCATAGTGGTAATCTGATCGTCAAAAGCAAACCTGATGTAGCAGCAAACAGTGTCACCAATTTATCTCTTCTCCCCCTATAATCTCCACGGACGGACCCATGAACAATGCATTCCTACGTCTGAGCATCCTGGTTACACTGTTACATGAATCTCCTCAACGTGCACATGATCTTGTGGCTAGGAAGCAAAAAAAAGTAAAGTCGAAGGAAACTTTGAGAATGATTGTCTTTCTTGCTTCTCTAGAAGCACAACATTCCGTTGGGCAAGTCGTTTCAACGTATTTTTTAGCGTCTTGGTCCTTGGTAGGAAGCAGATCAATAAAGCCTATAAAATAGTGGAAACTCCACAAACAATCTAAATGGCCTCAGAACTGGTCAAGATCTTCGTTAGCACTTCAAAAGACCACCTGCCAAATTTTATCACGATCAGACATGTCTAAAGCAATGAACACAAAGAAACAATTTTTAGAGAAATCAATCTTTAGCACCCTGAAATGAACCCTGTAACTAAAGCCATCCTTTTGGTGCGTTAAATAGTTGTGGGACCACTACCACTAGATCTGACACTATTGTAAACCCCTATGGATCAAGTTTCGGCTTAATCAGGCACTCTAACACAAAGTTATGGGTAAAATACCAAACAGGGGTAAGCAGCACACTATTCTAGTGCGACCTCACTCCATCAAAACATCATTAAAGGTGGCTGATTTTACAGTCACGAGTAGTCACTTTCTGGGCTTATAACTCACTCGTTCCAAGCCAAATTGCTTCAAATCGCTCCCAAATTTGGTGAGCGCATTCGTTTCATCAAGACGAGCAATTCGACATTTGGTATGCCTCGTAACGACGCCCTAGCAAAGAGGAAAACTAAATGAAAGTTGCTGATCCATGAATGAAGTTGCAGCATCATGCCTTGTTCGAGCGGCCAGATCACTATGCTCGCATACCCGATCGACACGAAACCAATTGCATTCTGTGCGTGAGGTCCGAACCTCGCGTACGATGAATGGTTGGATTTCACACATGAAGGCACTAAAACTGCTTTAAATTCTGGCCATCAGATTTCAAGATTCCGATAAAAAAAGCAAGACAACGAAATCTTCATCTGGACAAAAAATCAAGCTACATTCATTGCACCGTGATCGTGGTGGCATGCTCTATGTGATTCAATAAAGAAATCACAAAGAAACATCAAGGAACAAACACACAATTGATCCGAAGTTTTCATGATTTATTCAAGATTCAAGTCTCGTGATCATGACTCAAAAACATGATTCATGGCTTGAAATTGGTATAAAAATAATCGTTATTCCATGCCCTACAATAAAACAATAATATTTTGATCAAACGAGCATCAGAACACCCCCGGGTTAGCCATGAAAGACCACGCAAGATCTCAGCAGCAACAGGAACTGTTATGAAATTCCACACATTGTTAAGCAAGGGCAAAACATTCTTTTTGCATCCATTTTTATAATTTCTTTTAATTCATTTAAATCGTAATTACCTTCAATTAGGGTTACTTTTGAGTGTCCACCAATGTTTGGGCCAATTTTATGTACACAGGCACTACCTCAATGTAGAAGGACACTCGATTCATTCTTTGAGAATTCAATAGAAATTTCCTTTCTTGCTTGAGCTTGTGAGTACATCTTGGAGAGAGAGAGAGAGGAAGGAGAAGAAAAGAGCCGATACCCTTCGAGCAGGTAACTTTCTCTCTCCTCCCTCTTTTTTCTCTCTTCTCCTCTTTCTCTCTCCTCCCATTTTTCTCATATTTCTCTCTCCTCCTCATTGCAACTTACACAATTCTAGCGACAGTTGGTTCTCATCTTCTTACATCCCCAGCGCTGGGTGGGGTTTTCCCTCTCTTATTCTTCTTTCATCCCCAACGCCGGTTGGTTCTTTTATTCTTTCATCCCTAACGCCAGGTGGGGTTTTCCCTCTCTTCTTCTTCTTTCATCCCCAGCGTCGGGTGGGCTTTTCCTTCTCTTCTTCTTCTTTCATCCCCAACATCGTGTGGGGATTCCCCTCTTTTTTTCTTCTTTCATCCCCAACACCAGTTGGTTTTCTTCTTCTTTCATCCCTAGCGTCGGGTGGGGTTTTCCCTCTCCTCTCCCCAGCACCGAGTGGGGTTTTCCCTCTCTTCTTCTTCTTTCATCCCCAGCACCGAGTGGGGTTTTCCCTCTCCTCCTCTTCTTTCAACCCCAATATCGGGTGGGATTTTCTCTCTCCTCTCTTCCCTAATAGTGAGCCTCAGTGTCGATTGACGTTCTCTCTCCTCTCTCTTAACAGTCAATGAACCCTAGCATCCATTGGATTTCTCTCTCCTCTCTTGTCACTGTCGATGAAGCCTAACACCGTCTCGATTTCTCTCCCTTGCTTCACTCCCGTTGCAACCGGTGCAAGCCTAGCACCGGTTGGTCCTCTCGCTATCTTCTCTTCTGACAGTTGGCGAAGTCTAGCACCGAATTTCTTTTCTCTCTCGTCTCGTCTAAAATAGTCGGCAATGTTTAGCTCCAATTGCATCTTCCTTTCTTCCCTCTTTTTTCCTCTTGTCTTTTCTGCCCCCCTCTGTCTGTTCCCTTCTTTGCTTACTTCATCCTTTCCCCCATGACCACCACGCTGCTATCCTTTCGCTCGACTAAGAGGGATTGAGGTTAGCCTCTCATGGAAGTCCTATCATCTAGCCATAATGTTGTTGTGCTAGGATTGCTTGGCTTGTTTTATTGCTCCAACAGACTGACCATCATGCTTAGCTAGTCAGTATTGGTAATGACGTCTAGTAGTAATCCCGTGAGTCGGTCTTAATATCAAGCTCGTTTTACCACCACGTCAAGCCAAATACTAGCCAACTTGATTCTCTCGCTCAGTTGAGCTCTTCTCTCTCCTGTATTTCTTCCCTTCTTCTTTTTGAATGTGTCTGCTTGTGTACGCTCACCAAAGAGGAAAAGGGACCTGTCTTACAACCATTGCCATATATATGTGTAATTGCAAAAAATAAGAAGAATAAGAGCCAAGGGAGGTGATTTTGAAGGCTTTCTTCATATCTAAGAGGGCGCCCACGCGAGCCAGCCCGAGTAAGTCCCCAAACCACCTTTAAAGTTCCTCTCTCACCGGTTTGTAACACCTACCCTTGTTCTCGAACGAGGTTCTTGAGAGCGATCTCAAAATGTCTTGGGTCTTCCCTTGAAATCCAAGACACATGTCGCCCGATCATCCAGATCCAGAGGATGAGATCGAGGCACCTAACCTGCCGTCTATGTTCTTCTATCTACTCTCACACTCTTCTCCCCCTTTCTTTCTCTTCCTCTCCTCCTTTCTATTCTCTTTTTCTTCTCTTACCTTACTTCTTATTCTTTCTTTATGATCTCCATTCTTTCTGTTATGCTTTCGTTTGATTAAGAGGGGATGAGATTAGCCTATCATGGTAGTCCTGTCATCTAGCTGTAATGTTGTTGTGCCAAAATTACTATGCCCGCTTTAGTGCCATGACAAAACTAACCATGGTGTCTAGCTAGTCAGTGTTGGTATTGACGTATAATAGTAATTCTGTTGAGCCGATCTGAGTTACAGAGACTGTTTTACTACCATGTAAGGTCAATTACCCACACGCTTAGTCATTGTATCGATCTCCCTGCCTGGTCAAATTCTTCTCTCTACCATCTACCTTCTCTTATTCTTCTCTTCTTCTTATGAATGTGCATGCTTATGTATATTCACCGAAAAGGCAAGGTGAGGTCTGTTGACCCTCTGGTCCTATAACATTTACCATATGTGTGTGATTGCAGAAAACAGGAGAATACAAGCCAAGGGAGCCGATTCCAAACCAGTTATACTATTGGGGGGCTTTCTTCGTGTTCTAAGAGGGTGCTCACACCAGCGAGCCCAAGTAAGTCCCGAACACCCACCTTAAATTCCTCTCCCATCGGTTCGTAATACCTGCCCTTGTTCCCGTACGAGGTTCCCGAGAGAGCGATCTCAAAGTCTCGGGTCTCCCTTGATACTCGAGATGCGTGTTGCCAGATCCTGATCCGGAGGACGAGATCGAGGCACTTTACCAGTTTGGCAACTTCACTAGGGACTTACTACCCCTTAGTCTGTTTGTACTTGTTTGGCTAAGTTTCCCCTTTTACTTTTGTATTCACACACCACTTATGGCTGCTGGGTTTTGTAACCCATTCCTTCGGATCTGGGATTTTCTCATCCCCACATTCGTCAGTATCCCTAGGTTACAAGTTCCTCCAACTTCATTCACATCCCTTCTTTTGAGCAAAGACCTCAGGTCTAACTACCAGGTCTTAAAGTGGATTGGTGTGAGGAGGGACCTAAAAGTCCCTAACTCCCCATCCCGTTGCTTTGGTGGAACCTCCACCGTGGCGCCTTGCATCAGCAAAACACCTATTAGCCCATACAGCATGCACCCTGTCACCGACAAGTCACTCGTCAGTCGTATTTCTGAGTTACGCCGTAAGGCTACCCAGTCCCTCTTTGCAAAAGGCAACCAAGTTGCCATTGCGACACATCGAGGTGGAGACCCTACGACTTCCACCCCTTGCACACACAACAAGGCTCGTGGGTCACCCACTCGAGCCACACCTCGGGGCAACCCTCAAGTCACCCCGAGGCAGCATTCAGGACTAGACCTCCCAAGGCCGGGTCCTGCATACGCTACTCATAAGCATCTCACTGCTCGGGGCGATGCTGTTAGTGCGTCAACCCGAGTACATAGGACACAATCTTCTCGTCCACCTACTCAGCACGCACAAGCACACCCTGTGAGAGGCAGGCCTCCACCTGTTCACTTGCATACACTTGCTCATAGTTCTCGACCTCCTAAGGCAAGACCACCATGCTCTTGCCTAATCACCTTTCTTCGAGCAAGCAGCTTCAGCCTTGGTACTCGAAGACCTTCCCCAAGAGTTCCATTCTGTAGCAGCCCCATCATTTTGGTTGTCTCTGGAGCCCACAGGAGAGTTTGGGGCATAGACCTGATGGAAGATCAAGTCCTTCATCCTCCTTGCCCCATAATGACTCCAATCCCTAGCCCTCATCCTTTGCCACACCAGATTGAGACAGCTCTCTCTTGTGCAAGAAGAGCCGACTAGACGCAGTCCCCATCACAGTTTTGACGCGAGGTCCGTAAAAACCTCAAATGTAAACACAATAGGGGTCTGCGAGTTCCCACCAAGCAAGTGACAAAGGCGGTCGGGGCAGCCAGCTCTGATGACCCTCTTCGCTTGAACCCCTTCTACCCTCTTCAGATGACGAAGCCTGAAGAAGAGCTTCAGCAGCCCTGTACTATGATAAATGTTGTAGAAAATGACCGAGCCACTCAGCAGCTATATTCCCAAGACCATCAAGAGCCGATCCTCACGCGACTGGTATAAAAGAGCCTAGTGCAGTCGAGGCATGTTGATATCTTGCTGACTGATCTGCTGTGTGTCACTCATCAAGTTCGTAAGCCCTCAACCACAATTAAGGCTGACCTTCCTCAAGAAATAGTCAGCGTGATGGTTATAGACGAACTTGACTCACAGGAAGACCGCGTGGACTAGTTTGAAGATATGGTGCGCACAATGATGCAGAAGATCGATCGTATAGACGCCGCACAACAATCAGCTTACCATGAGGTCAATTCTCCACCATTCAGATGGTGCACCTCCAAGGCAGTCCCTTCCCTCTGCCTCACATGACAATTTTTTCCCTCACCCCGTCTCACAGATAGACATCGATGCTATGGTGACCCATAGCTTAAAGAACAGACAAATTCCATGGATATAGGGTTCAACACCTTATCAAAGGTCATACCCTTCATATATTGACCAGGTCCTGTTTCCCTCATATTACAAGAAACGGAAGTTTCCCCTATTCAATGGGACCACGTCCCCCAATCAACATATTGCCCACTTCTTGGCAGCATGTCGAGAAACAACGGCGATGGGATAGTCCTTCTCCATTCGTTTATGGAAACCCTTGAGGACCCATCTTTTCAGTGGTACACTAGACTCTCTCCAAACTCAATGCATACTTGAAGATGTTTCATCAGTGTTTCTATGATGTCGAGAGAGAGGTTGAAACCATTGAACTTCTCACCCTGACTCAAGATCCCGATGAGCCTGTGGACCAGTTCATATCAAGATGGAGAAATTTGGCCACTCACCATCCCAATCCTATGCCTGAGAAGGAAGCAGTCCAAACTTGTGTGAGGAACATGTGACCTGAGATTGCTCTACGCGTCAAGGCCTCTAATCCAACTTCCATGTCGGAGCTGATTTCTAAATCAATCCGTATAGAAAGTCTATCAAGCCACCACGACGGGTCACGACAGCCGTCTGCAAGCCCAGGGAACAACTAGGGTAATCATAGCTCTCGAACTAACGCCTGGGGCAGCCAACAGAAAGGAGTGATCAGTGCAACTATCACGGTCATTGATCCCAAGAAAGCTCCCTCCCAAACTTTGGACCCCTTTAAAGGGGTGAGCATAACAAGGATAACGCCCCAGGTGGGTAAGCAACAACAGTCGTACAACCGAGTACCCCAATCGGTGAATCTTAATCGTGATGATTATTTCACCAAGCATAGGAACAAGGTTTACCCCTTTGAGAAAGAATGGGCCCCTGCACTGTTTCTGTTATTGTTGGAACAAAACATGATCAAGCTTCAAGAAGCCAAGTTCCTTAAGCAAGCTTGGCTCGACACCTAGGCAAATTATTTTACTTACCATCGAAGGATCAATCACCTCACAAATGACTGCTACACGCTAAAAGATATTATCGAGACCCTGATCTAGAAGGGTCAGATAAAGCCCGAAGACTTAAAGAAGGCATTTGGGGCATTAGAAGCCTCCCATGCAGTAACCATCCAAGAGGAAGATGAAGCCCCTGGTATCCTTCATGCCTTCTTTGTTATAATGCTTCATGAAGGCCTAATCACATTGAATCAGGCAAGGCAGCCTCGACACCTTGCTCAGGGGACTAAGGACTGTTGGTGCCCGTATCACCAGATATGGGGCCACTGCCTATGGGAATGCACCAGTTTTCATGATATATTCGCAAAGAGAATGCGGGAATGTCAGGAGTTTTACATTGTCCCAATAAGTGATCCCCAAGCCATTACTCCACCGACACAAGAGGATGTCCCAACACGAGACCTTCCTATTAATGATTTAGATTCTACTGAACCCTCGACTTCTCAGCCATGGATAGTCCATCACGGGCAAAGTAGAGTCAAGTCCAAAAGACGAGAAGCATTCTGTCAAGCTAAGGCTATTCACAAGCTTAGTGAGACAAATCAAATACCAATTCAGAGAGCCAGAAGGAGACGCACACAAAGGGCTGCTAGCCTGAGAAACAAGATTGCTCAACTTTCAATTGAACATGAATTTCTCAGGCCCCTTCCCCCACTGCCAACCTTACAGGACTTTATCCTTGGCACGATCCTTCTTCCTTCTTCGTCCTATCAAGAAGACGTTCCCATGTCATCTTCTCCTCAAAGCACGTCCAATGAGGGTGACGACGTGAAAAGCACTCCCCAATGGTCTAAGCAAGGGAAAGACCTAAAATACCCCCTGCACAATTTCAACCCTGGTGATGATGTGAAAAGCTGCCCAGATCGGTCCCATGAGGGTAACCTTAAAAGTCCCCCACTTTCTAACCCTTCTTCTTCTTCTTCTTCTTCTTCTACTTCTCATCTTCCTTCTCCTATGTCTCCTACAGGTACAACCTTAAAATGTCCAGACTTCGAGGCTCTCGACAGAGAATTCGAAGGAATCAACATAAGCAGGAGGCAACGGAAAAAATTAAGTACCTGGCACAGGCAGCAAGATTCCTAACAGTTGTTGATGCTCTGACAACTAAAGCTAAGCAGAGCCATCTACTTTGAAGAAGCGTAAAAAGTCAAAGTCGAAGAAACCCTAGTGGTCCCCAGTGCCCGACCTTGAGCAGAGACTGAGAAAATCAAGGGGGCAAAGCTTCTACTCTCTAGAAACTTGGCATATGGTGCAAATCTCAAGAGCATCACCCAGCACGAGGTAGATAAATCTCAGATTAGGGAAGATGCTGCAGCCTCCACCGCAGAAGTCGGGCACCTTGAAGTTTCCTTGCTCACCACTACGCCCTAATCTATAGACCAATCTTCCTATCCTACAGCTCTTTGGGCTCCTTCCCAATCCAAATACCTCAAACAATCCACCTATACTCCAATTCCCTAGGATACCTCTGACTCAATCGCTTCCAAAACGTCAAACCTCCATCACCAAAACCAAACCCACTACACAATCAAGAAAGCCAGCAGACCAAAATAAACCTCTTCCACCCAAGTCTGCTCCTCAACCCAATATACCATCCAAACAAGTGGCAAGACTAGGAGCATAAAGCCTTGATCAAGAAAAGGTGAAATATGATGTGATGGGACATTTGAGCAAGCTCCCGGCTCTCCTCAGTATCTACGATGCCCTCATGCTCTCAAAGGATTACCGAATGGCTTTGATTTAAGCTCCCTCTAACCCAGAGGTGTATGAGGCAGAAGTAGAACCTATTGAGGTGGACTCGACAATTTTAGAAGGATGTATGTCAATTACCTTTTCAGAGGATGATCTGCAGTTGTGAGAGAAGTTTCATAATCACCCCTTCTGTGTCATTGGCAAATTACATGCATGCCCCATCAACCGAATTATTTTAGATGCAGTCGACCTTATCTCAAGGAGGATCCTTACTCGACTAGGGTTAGGGTCCGAAGATCTTACATGGACCCACGTCACAGTTCATGGGTTCAACCAGTTAGGAGAGAAGCCAGCTGATACGGTTCACCTTCATTTTAAGATCGGTGGGCTAAACGATTATGTTCAATTTCATGTACTCGACACCGACACTTCCTACAACATTCTCTTTGGTCGGCCATGGCTCCATGATCAGGGGATAGTTCCATCGACATTGCATCAGTGCTTCAAGTATGGTCGAGATGGGAGACAGCATACAGTCTATGCTGACAAAAGATCGTTCCCTGTAGCTGAAACTCAATATGTTGATGCTAAATATTACTTCACATATCCGGTGTTGCCTCAGAAGATGAATGAAGAACCGCCACCCCTTCTTCGATACTAACATTACTGTTGTTACTGTGACAACCCAGATTATTCCTGGCAAGGTGAAGTGCACGAGGCGAAGTGTGCGAGGTGGAGTGTGTGAGGCGAAGTGCGCGAGGCGGAGTGCATGAGGCAGTTGTGCACAAGGAGGCAGAGAAAAGTTGTGTCAAGTGGCAATGATTTGTTGTACCCACAATGATGCTTGTCTCCCATGCTTACTAAGCCCACAATAATGTTGTCCCCCATGTTTTCTCTCTCTCTCCTCTTGCATGCCACTTGTCAATTACATGCTTTCATCTCATAATGTTGTCCCCCATGTTTTCCCTTTTTCTCTATCTCTCCTCAATCATGTCCATCTCAAGAGCTTTGGCCCCCTCTCTCTCCCACGTTTTGCTCTCTCTCCCTCTCTAGAACACTTAGAGCTCCAAGCATTGGGAGCTTGACCATTGAGGAGGAGCTTGGTGGAGGTTAAACTTGGAGTTCTTGTGAAGTAAGTGGATCTTTACCCCTTGCACCAAGTTGTATGAGGCATGAATTGAAGCATAAATAAAGATAAATTGTGAATGAATTGAAGCATGATTAAAACCATGATTTTGGCATGAGATTGCATAGGAATTGTGTTAGAGGAATAGAGTTGTATGTGTGTTGTCGTGCTCTGTCTTTCCAGGAATTTAGTCCTTCTTTGTGTATCATACTATACACTGCAGTGAGTCTAATTTAGTCTGAAAATTGGTGGGCTGTTGCTCTTGTGAGTCTAATTTAGACTTATTTTGATCTTATGTTGTTATCTTGCATAATTTATAAGCTGCAGAGTGATCCTTGATGCATGCCATGGTTGGACAGTGAAAAATCCAGAGACTATTCATATTTTCGTAACACCTGGTGGACCCATCAAATGATTTCAGAATCACCTCACATCACCACCATTAGAAATATATTTGAGTATAGTTTCATTTTGATGCATATGTCTGGACGAGATTCTTGATAGATTGGAGGATAAAATGTGCATTTATGTCACTGTTAGCTTACTGTTACAATTTCCAGAAATGTTACTTCTATTGTACTGAGACTTTGCTTAACTTATAGAAGTCCAAATGACACGAAAAAACTGAATTTGGAAAGATATACATGTCTAGTAAAATGTATATGTTTGGTCCCTGTCAAAATTCGTTGCGAAAATGAAGATATATTTTGAAAACTATGGGTAGGTCGTTGTTTGACTGTGTTTCTGGATTTTGCACTAACCTTGCTGTGATCACTGGTTTTCAGCAACCAAATGAAATCAATTTTCTGTCAAAGTACAGCCTTTTGAAAGATATCGGAGTAGGCTAAAATTTTCATGCAGAAATAATTTTGAAATTCTACTTAGATTAAAAGGTATTTATCATTTTATCAAACATATCACTATGGACAGTTTTGGTAAAAGAATAGATTTAATGCCTCTGATATCACTAAGTTTGACTGACCAAAATAAATCCATTTTATTCCAAAACACTGCCATTTGAACGGTTTATGAGATATCCAGAATTTACATGTCGATAAGTTTTGAAATTCCTTATTGATTTTGAGTCATGAACAAAATTTCAAAGATATGTCACTGTCTTCACTGCACAGCAGATTTCAGAGGAAGAGTCTCTACTCTTGGGCACTTTTGAAGGGGCCAATAAGGTCCAATTGCTTTCAAACCACCCATATTTGCAATATAGTTGTGTCTAGTATAAAATTTTTTCTGGAACTATCTTTAAACTCTAAGCCAATCAAGAGTTATGGCCCTTCTTTGATAGGATATCACTGTCTGAAATTACAAGAAATGCTATCATGTGGCACTTATATTGTTACTCTGTGATACTGATATTGTCATTACGTGATACTGGTATTGCTACTCTGTGGTATTGAAATTGCCATTTTGTGATGTTGACCTGGCCATTATGTGATACTGATATTGTTTGACTTTGTTATATGAATTCTGATATCTGACCTCACACAATGGATCCTCCATTGGTAGTGAACCCTCTGATTTTGTATGTGTTAGCATGGAATTGCCGCACAATGATATATATGTGATATTCTGTCAGACTTTGTAAGTGTGATCATGGACTTGCCACGCCTTGACATATGAACATGGACTTGCCACATGATCCTTCCCTGACTCCCAATGATAGGAAGGGAGCTAGGCGCAGATTGTACTTGGGAGGGTCACACCCCCCAAGATTTCTGGGCACTATCCATCGGGGATCCCTTTGGTTGTGTAATGTCTTCAAGTGGTGAGAGAGAGTAAGAGGGCAGTGTCTTGCTAGGGCTTAGCCTATCAAAATCCCCAAAGCTTGTTGGGGACTGTGTTTGTGTGTGTGTAGACATTACGAAGTGATGTTCGCTTGTCATTGTCTTCCCTCGTGAGTGATGGTAGAAGTCCTAAGCAATGGGATTGACTTGGTTTAATGAATAGGGCTTCTACTTCAGGAGAAACATTTTTCTGTTCTGCTTATTCAAATTCTATATTCTGTATTAACATCTGAATGTATCTGTACAACACTTAAATATACTCTGACGTGTGGCCACATTCTATGAAACAGATGTGAATTCTGACAAATCATGGACATGTGATCATGTACTTACTGATAGTCCAGAATGTAAGGGTAGTGATCTACTTACTGAGCTTATTACTCACTCCACTTATTTCATCCATGTAGAGAACTAGTACCTGCTCGCGTGTGGCGAGTGGCGGACTAGTGATAACAGGTGTTTGGAGTTCAAGCCGGTTCAGAACTCTCTTCTTGACCTTGTAGGTCTCTAGTGGCGTTGCCATGTATTGTTCTTCTGATGTAATATTTTGTGATGAATGTAAGGCTTGTAAGCCTCGAACTTTATTGTAAAGACTTTTTGGGGACGAATGAAGTTAATTCTTTAAATTCAATTTAGTCTAATGTCGCTTGATGTATTAGCTTTATCTTCTTTCGTGCTTTGCTTTGATTCCATACTTTTAATACGTGTTGATGCCACTCCCACCTGAGTGACTTACGGACCTCTATGTTCGCAATCCTGCGCTCTGCCACCCTCCGATATGGGACGGTGGGGGTCAAGGAGCGGGGTCATGACAGTTACGGTCTTGGAGCAGTCAGGATAGGATTCTTGGGCTAGAGAGTCTTAGAAGTGCCTTTAGAATGGTTTGGATAGACTTGTAACTAGTATCTGGGTGTCCCTGTCTAAGGACAAGATGTCGAGAACTCATGCCAATGGTTCAAGCGTGGGAAATGGGAACCCTAAGGCCTTTGAAGAGACCATTAGGATGCTCAGGGCTATGAACAAAGTTATGGAAGATAGGGAAGAATTCCGACTGAGAATAGAAAGTAGGCTAAGGCCCTCAGCATTTGGATGTTTTCGGACGAAGGTTTGGACGCCCCCTCGGAGAGGTTTTAAGCATAGGGCTTAAGAGGGTGCAATCAAAACCCAAAAGACTCCTTGGGGCAACGTGAAGGAAAATCAGTGCCTGAAATGCACATACTATGGGAAGACCAACCACTCCATGGCAGAGTGCCATAAGAAGCGGAGAGCATATTATCAATGTGGTAGGCCTGGCCACCTGGTCAAGAAATGTCCCATGATAGAGCCCGAAAATCAACTAGAAACTCAAGGACTAGAAACTCCACTCATGGAACCAGGAACTAAGGCATCTACCTTAGAGCTCCGTGGTAAGCTTTTTGTTTGTGGTAAAGGAGATGAAATTTTAAGTGGTCACTGAACTTCTCACTCTTTTGTTGCACCACACTTGACATGCCTTATAAATGTTACACCCTCACTTCTTAATTAGAAACTGATAGTATGCACACCATGGGGGAAATCTATGGAAACTAATATTATGTATAAATGTTATGGAGTGTTATTTGAAGGATGTATTATGCCTATTGATTTGCTATTGTTAGATATCCAATACTTTTATGTTATTTTGGGCATGGATTGGTTATCCACGTACCATGCTACTGTAAATTGTCATGATAAGTCTGTAACCCTTAGACTCCCAAACCAGTCTGAGTTAAACTTTATTGGCGTCAAGGATGTTTCCCCTATGCATTTTATTTCAGCTATTCGGGCTTTCCGTTTATTGGTTAGAAAGTGTGTTGGGTATTTAGCTTATGTAGTGGAGAATCAGGCTGACTGGTCTAAATTAGAAGAAATACCGGTGGTGAGAGAATAACTAAAAGTCTTTTCGGAAGAGTTAACCTCTCTACCCCTAGTTTGTGAAATCAAATTTTTGATAGATGTGGTCCCTGACACTGTCCCCATCTCAAAAGACCCTTATAAGATGGCCCCAGCTGAGCTGAAGGAGTTAAAACAATAATTACAAGAGTTGTTGGAGAAGGTATTTATCTGACCTAGTGTGTCACCTTGGGGTGCACTTGTTCTGTTTGTTAAAAAGAAAGATGGATCTTTGAGGTTATGTATAGACTATCGACAGCTGAACCAGGTTACTGTGAAGAATAAGTACCCCTTGCCAATAATTGGTGATCTCTTCGACCAACTCCAAGGGGCCTAAGTATTTTCCAAGATTGATCTTCGGTCAAGTTACCATCAGCTGCGAGTTAAGGAGGAAGATGTTCCTAAGACCACATTCAGAACACGCTATGGTCATTATGAATTTTTAGTAATGCCATTTGGACTAACTAATGCCCTGGCTATTTTTATGAATCTAATGAACAGGGTTTTTAGACCCTTCCTGGATGACTTTTGTAGTAGTGTTTATAGATGACATCTTCGTATACTCAAGAAATCAAGAAGAGCATGAACGACATTTAAGGATGTTCTCCAGACCTTGAAGACAGAAAGGTTATATGCCAAGTTGGAGAAAAGCGAGTTTTAGCTTCCAAGCCCGGCCTTTCTCGGACATGTTGTTTCTAATGACGGGGTCGTAGTTGACCCTTGTAAGATTGAAGCCATGATTAAGTGGGGAAGGTCAGCAAATGTGACGGAAGTCCGTAGTTTTCTAGGCTTGGCAGGATACTATATGCGATTTGTTGAAGGCTTCTCAAAGATAGCACTTCCCCTAACTCGCTTAACCTAGAAGGAGGTGAAATTTGTTTGGTCAGATGACTGTGAGAAGAGTTTTCAAGAATTAAAGAAAAGATTGACTACTGCCCCAATACTGACCTTACCCGAAGGAAACGAAGGCTTTGTGGTCAACACTGATGCTTCACATAAAAGACTGAGGTGTGTGTTACTGCAGCACGGGAAAGTTATAGCCTATGCCTCTAGACAATTAAAGCTGCATGAGAAAAATTACCCAACTCATGACCTAGAGCTTGCGGCCGTGGTATTTTCCTTAAAGGTTTGGAGACATTATCTCTATGGAACCCAGTTCAGGATTTTCATAGATCATAAGAGCCTTAAGTATTTATTTTCTCAAAAGGAGCTAAATATGAAACAAAGATGACTATGACTGCACTATCAATTTCCAACCTGGCAAAATAAATGTGGTGGGCGACGCTTTAAGTCGAAAACCCTTGATATCAGTAGCCAATATGATGCCCTGAGAGATGAAACTAATAGAAGATGCAGAGGGATGTGGCACAATTTATTTTTAAATGTTTGACCAGTCAGCATGTAAAGGCTGAGCACCAGAAACCTGCCAGGCTGTTACAACCTCTACCTATACCGAAATGGAAGTGGGAGCACATCATTATTGATTTTGTATCCGGGTTGCCAAGATAAAATACTGCCCATGACAACGTTTGGGCTATTGTGGACCGATTAACTAAGGCTGCACATTTGTTATCGGTCCGCACTACCTATACCCTGGATAAATTGGCTCACCTATACATCAAGAAAATTGTTAGGTTGCATGGGGTACCTATTAGTATTGTGTCTGACAGGGACTCTACACTTACGTCGAGATTTTGGAACAGTCTACAATCCGCCTTGAGGACGAGACCCATTTTTAATACTGTTTTTTAGCCCTCGACCGATGGACAGTCTGAAAGGACCATTCAGACCTTAGAAGATATGTTGAGAGCATGTGTTACAGACTTTAAAGGAAACTGGGATGATCACTTACCTTTGATAGAATTTGCATATAACAACAGTTTCTAGGCCAGTATTCAAATGTCACCTTTTGAGGCTCTGTATGGGAGAAAATGTAGATCGCCAGTGTGTTGGGAAGAAGTCGGAAAAAGGAGACTGTTAGGGTCAGAAATTGTTCAAGTAACATAAAAAAATATCGTCCTAATTCGAGAGAGGCTTAAAACGGCTCCGAGTCAGTGGAAGAGTTATGCGGATAATCACCGAAGGGACCTTGAATATGAAGTGGGTGACCGAGTCTTTTTTAAAGTGTCACCAATAAAGGGAATTATGAGGTTCGGCAAGAAAGGGAAGCTAAGTCCGTGCTTCATCAAACCCTTTGAAATATTAGAGAAAATTGGAGTCGCGACATATTGATTTGCCTTACCGCCCGAGTTGGCAAATATTCATGATGTTTTCCATGTTTCATTATTAAGAAAGTATCAGCCCAATCCGTCCCATGTCATGAAATATGAGTCAATGCCAATAAGAGAAGACTTAACTTATGTTGGGTAACCAATTGAGATTCTGGATATAAGGGTACAAGTTTTACGCAACAAAGAGTTTTCCCTAGTTCGAGTTTTGTGGCAGTATCATTTGAAGGAAGAATCAACGTGGGAACGAGAGGATGAAATCCAGGAGAAGTACCCCCATTTATTCGATTGACGATTTTGAGGACAAAAATCCCTTTTTGAAGGGGAAATGATGTGACAACCTAGATTATTCTCAGCAAGGCGAAGTGCACGAGGTGAAGCTTGCGAGGTGGAGTGCGTTAGGCCGAGTACGCAAGGCAGTTGTGCACAAGGAGGCAGAAGAACGTTGTGCGCCAAGTGGCAATGATTTATTATACCCACAATGATGCTTGTCTCCCGTGCTTGCTGAGCCCACAATAATGTTGTCCCCCATGTTTGCTCTCTCTCGCTCCTCTTGCATGCCACTTGTCAATTGCATGCTTCCATCTCATGATGTTGCCCCCATGTTTTCCCTTTTTTGTCTCTCTCGTCATGCATGTCCTTTAGTTTTGCATGAATTCCACTTGTCTCATGCTGCCCTTTCCTAATTTTTAAATAGAACCCTTCCCATCCATCTCAAGAGCTTAGACCCCCTCTCTCTCCTATGTTTTGCTCTCTCTCCCTCTCTAGAACACTTAGAGCTTCAAGCCTTGGGAGCTTAACCTTTGAGAAGGAGCTTAGTGGAGGGTAAACTTGGAGTTCTTGTGAAGTCAATGGATCTCTACCCCTTGCACCAAATTGTATGAGGCATGAATTAAAGCATGAATAAAATTAAATGGTGCATGACTTGAAGCATGATATCAAGCATGATTTTTGGTATGATATTGCATAGGAATTGTGTTAGAGGAATAGAGTTGTATGTGTGTTGTTGTGCTCTGTTTTTCCAGGAATTTTGTCCTTCTTTGTGTATCATGCTATGCATTGTTGTGATATCAGTTGAGTCTGAAAATTGGTGGGTTGTTGCTCTTGTGAGTCTTTTAGACTGGTTTTGGTCTCATGTTGTTGTATTGCCTAATTTATAGGTTGCAGAGTGATCCTTGATGCATGCCATGGTTAGACTGTGAAAACTCCAGAGACTGTTCATATTTTTGTAACATCTAGTTGACCCATCAAATGATCTCAGAATCACCTCAAATAACAACCATTGGAAAGATATCTGAGTCTAACTAGAAGAGATTCTTAATAGATTGGAGGATATGATGTGAAATGTGCATGCATATCACTGTTAGCATACTGTTACACTTTTATGAAATGTTTACTTCTATTATACTGAGACTTTGCTTGACTTATCAAAGTCTAAATGACATGAAAATACTTCCTCTGGAAATATATACAAGTCCAATAAAATGTCTGTGTTTGGTCCTTGTCGAAATTCCTTGCGAAAATGAAGATGTGTTTTGAAAACCACAGGTAGGTCACTGTTTGACTATTTTGCTGGATTGTGCACTAACCCTGCTGTGATCACTGGTTTTAACCTAACAAACAAAATCCATTTCTGTAAAACCATAGCCTTTTGAAAGATATCGGAGTATGCTAAAACTTTCATGGAGAAATAATTTTGAAATTCCTCTTACATTAAAAGTTATTTATCATTTTACAAAAACATATCATTGTGGATAGTTTTGGTAAAAGCACATATTTAATGCCTCTGATGTTACGAAGTTTGACTGACCAAAATGTATCATTTTGATTCCAAACCACTGCCCTTTGAACGGTTTACGAGATAGATACAATTGAGAACCTTTTGAAATTCCTTCTTGATTTTGAGTCATGGACAAAATTTCAAAGACATGTCACTGTCTTCACTACACAACAGATTTCAGAGGAAGAGTCTCTACTCTTGAGCACTTTTGAAGGGGCAAATAAGGTCCAATTTCTTTCAAACCACCCATATTTGGAAGATAGTCGTGTCTAGCATAAATGTTTTTCTAGAGTTATCTTTAAAATAAAAAAAAATAAAGAGTTATGGCCCTGCTTTGATAGGATATCACTGTTTGAAATTACAAGATATGCTATCATGTGACATTGATAGGACTTCTACCATCAATCAGGAGGGAAGACATTGATAAGCGAACATCACTTCGTAATGTCTTCAAACATACACATAGTCCCCAGCGCGCTATAGGGTTTTTGATAGGCTGAGGCCTTACAAGATACTGCCCTCTTACTCTCTCACCACTAGAGGATATTACAGTACCAAAGGGGTCTAGATGGATAGTGCCCAGAAATCTTTGGGGGTGCGACCCTCCCAAGTACAATCAAAGCTTAGCTCCCTTCCTATCATTGGGAGTCAAGGAAGGATCATGTGGCAAGTCCATGTTCACATGTCAAGGTGCGGCAAGTCCCTGCTCACACTTACAGAGTCCGACAAAATATCACATATATATCATTGTGTGGCAAGTCCATGCTCACATATACAAAATCAGAGGGCTCACTACCAATGGAGGATCCATTGTGTAGCGGTCAGATATCAAAATTCATATAATAAAGTCAGACAGTATCAGTATCACATAATGGTTAGGTTAACATCACAGAATAGCAATTTCAGTAGCACATGGCAACAATATCAGTGTTGTTCAATGTCACATTATAGCATCTCTTGTCACATGATGCTATCATGTTCGCTTGTCAATGTCTATAGCGCGCTGAGGACTGTGTGTATGTTTGAAGACATTACGAAGTGATGTTCACTTGTCAATGTCTTCCCTCCTGATTGATGGTAGAAGTCCTAAGAAATGGGATTGGCTTGGCCTAATGAATAGGGCTTCTACTTCAAAAGTAACTTGTTTCTGTTCTGCTTATTAGAATTCTGTATTCTGTATGAACATCTGAATGTATCTATACGACACTTAGATATACTATGACGTGTGACAACATTCTATGAAACAAATGGGAATTTTGACAAATCATGGTCATGTGATTATGTACTTACTGACTGTCTAGAATATAAGGAAAATGATCTACTTATGGAGCTTATTACTCACTCCGCTTATTTCATCCATGTAAAGAACTAGTACTTGATCGTGTGTGGCAAGTGACATACCGGTGATAGCAGGTGTGTAGAGCTCAAGCCAGTTCATGACTTTGTAGGAGTCTGGTGGTGCTGCCACGTGTAGTTCTTTTGATGTAATATTTTGAGATGAATGTAAGGCTTGTACGCCTCGAACTTTATTGTAAAGACCTTGTGGGCACGAATGAAGTTAATGCTCAAAATTCAATTCAGTTTCTGTTGCTTTATGTATGAGTTTTATCTTCTTTCATGATTTGCTTTGATTTCGTACTTTTAATATGTGTTTATGCCACTCTCACTAGAGTGACATACGTGACCTCTGTGTTTGCAATCTCATGCTTTGTCGCCCTCCGGTATGGGACGACGGGAGTCAGGGAGCAGGGTCATGACAGTTACCCTCACGGACTTCAAAACGATTGGGTCAGTAATAAAAGTAACACTGAAAGGCCACTCTGGTTCACATACTTGCCTTGTTAGCCAAATGGGCTTCCCTCATGCTAAAGCCTCACCGGTCAAGTTATCAGTACCGACCTCTCCTCCTCTCGGAAGATTCTTCACATTAGGAATTCGGTAAGAAGATCCAGCCATTATAAAGGGCTTAATGGTTTACTCCCGAATCAAAATTTTAAAGGCACTAGATCAGCGCCGACTGTGATTTTGGAAGCTTAGCGCCTGCTGTGCACTCAAAGCTTAGCACCGGCTGTGTCTACTAACGCTCAATGCTAGCTCTACACTCAAAGCTTAGTGTCGGTCGTGTCTGCCAAAGCCTAGCATCGACTGTGTTCGCCAACGCTTAGCGTCCTAGCATCGGCTGTGTTTACCAAAGCTTAGCGCTCACCGTCTGTGTCCATCAACGTTTAGCATCGGTTATGTCTGCTAATGCCTAGCACCGGTTGCATTTTTGAAGACTCATCGTCGGCTGAACACTCAAAAGAAATAATGGTCGCTACGTTTGACGTCAATTGTGTTCTAAACAGTCCATTGTCACACACCCCATGCTGAAGCCATGTATGTCTTATTATTAATATCCCCAGTGAAGTGGCACCTTGACTCTGACTTATTAACCCCAGCAAAGAGGAACCCAGGTCGTTCAAACTCAGGTCATGACTTCTCATCCCTTGTAGGAGAGTCATACTTGTACTGTAGCTTATTATCCCCAGTGGAGTTAGGATCATTTTTATTGCTGCAACCCCCGGTGGGTCTGTCTGACACCTAGTTATTTTGTCCTTAAGGATATGAAGGGCCCACATTTGTCCCCTTTTCCCCAATAAAGTCAGCCTTCCCATCAAGTCCCTTGCTGGCTTTAATCATTTTGTCCCCAGGGAGTCACACTTACTCTCTTAATCCCCAGTAAGGTTTGCTACACCTCATAAGGCCACGATTTTCATCTAAAGCTCTTCCCTTGTGTGTAGCCTTAGCTATTTTATCCCTGAGGAGTAAGATTGCTATCCACATACCTACCCCTATGAAGCTTCACCTACATGGTGACCCACACAATGGTCTGTGTTGCATGACCTTAAATTCCACAGCCTTGATCCGTGCTGCATGACCTTAAACTGCAAAGCCATGGTCTGTGCTGCATGATCTTAAACTGCACAGCCTTGGTCCATGCAGCATGACCTTAAACTGTACAACTTTGGTCTAGGTGCACAACCCTATACTGCAAGATCCAAGTTATATGACTTTAAAACTATATTACACGTCTTAGCCACATGACATTAAAAAGCTCAGCACCATGGTCCAAACTATACGACCATAAACAATAGCGGAGGTCTAGTTTCATGACCTTAAACTGCACGGTTTTAGTTGCATGACTTTAAACTGCATAACCACAGTCCAAGCTATATGACCCTAAACCATAGTGCACGTCCTGACCGCATGATAATAAACTGCTTTGCACAGGTCACAGAGGTGTGACCTTAACCCAAATACGCGCACACACCTTTTACGTGCATTTTCATGCACATCTTTCCTAACCGACCCATTAGTGTATGCACACCACCTTCACTACCTCCCCAGTGAGTCCATTCATTCTATCATCCCTCATCGTTCCCCAGTGAGTCTCACCCACGCTCACAAAGCGACGAACCTTCTCACCACCCATACTCGTCGTAAGCAAGTGGGTCACCATTTTTCACCCACCTTTCATACATCATCCATTTTTCATAGGTAGCCTTGTGCCATTATCCCCTAGTGAGTCAAACCATTATCATACTCACTCCATGGCCTCCACAGACGGCTGTGCATGTCCACCACGGTCCAGCCGTATGACCTTAAACTAGAGTGCACGTCCTAACCGCATGACGTTAAAAGGCTTTGCACAGGTCCCGGAGGCATGACCTTAAACACGCCACCACAAAAAATAACGGGCATGGTGTATACCTTCAAAGGAAATTGATGAAAACCATCTCTACAACACCGCTTCCCAAGTTCAAGTGAAAATCTGCACAGGATGCTTAGGCCAATAAACAGGTTGATGCATTGTGTGCCTCAACAAGCAGCTTCAACCCACAATAGCAAGGAGAAAAACTAAAAAGAAGCTTCTGATCTGTGAAGAAAGTTGCAAAAAATTTAGCAGCAGCAAGCTGCACTCTAGTGGCAAAATCACGACGCTTAAATACCTGATCAGCATGAAATCAAGTGCATTATGTGTGTAAGGTCCAAGGCTATATCTAGTCCAAACCTCATGTACGATGAACGGATGGATTTCACACATGAAGGCATCGAAGCTGTTGTAAATTTTGACCATCGGATATCAATATTCTGGTAAAAAACTCAAGACGACAAAATTTTCATCCGGACAAGAAACCAAGCTGCGTTTGTTGCAACGTGATCATGATGGTGTGATGAGTGTGATTCAGCAAAGAAAATGAAGAAAATCATCAAGGAACAAGCACACTATCGATCCAAATTTTTCAAGATTCAAGCAAATTTCAAGTCTCATGAAAGTGGCTCAAAAACATGATTCATGGCTCAAAGTGAGTATCAAAACGATCGTCATGCTGAGCCTTACAAGAAAATAATCATCTTTCGATCAAATGGGCATCAGAACAACCCCGGATCAGTCATGGACGATCAAGCAAGTTCTCAGGCAGCTGCAGGGAATGTTCCGGAATTCCACACATTGTTAGGCAGGCGCAAAACAATCCTTTTGCACCCACTTTAGAATTTCTTTTAATTCAATTAAATTTTAATTATCTTCAATTTTAGGTAGTTTTTGGGTGTCCAACCATGTTTGGGTCCAATTCTATATAAACATGCAAAGCCAAATTGTAAAGAACAACAAGGACCTTCGGTTCATTTCACAGAGCATCAATAAAGTTTCAATTTCTTCTTGAGTTCGTGGGTGTGTCTAGAAGAGAGAGATAGAAGAGAGATGAAAATGATCGGTACTCTTTGATAAGGTAACTTTCTCTCTCCTTTTCTTTCACTTTCTCTCTCCTTCACTCTTTTCTCATTCTTATCTCTCTTTCTCTCTCCTCTCATCATCTCTATCTCTCTTTCTCTCTCTTCTTCTAATCTCTATCTCTCTTTCTCTCTCTTCTTCTCATCTCTATCTCTTTTTCTTTCACTTCTTTTCCTAACACGACTAGCGATGCTCAGTGTCATCTGTGTCCCATCTTCTATCCCCTTCTTTTGACGCAGCCAACGAAGCTCTGGTTAGTGGGGTGATCAGACCTGGCCTTCGACTTGACCAGAATGTCATCGACATAGTCTTCCATGATGGTGTGCATCAAGTCTTGGAAGATGCTAGTCATTGCTCTTTAATAAGTTGCCCCTGCATTTTTGAGGTCAAAAGGCATGACTCGGTAGCAAATAGGTTCCCCATTGCGTTATGAATGATGTCTTGGTATGGTCCTTTTCTGCTATGAGGATCTGGTTGTAACCCGAGAAGTCATCCATGACTGACAACATTTCCTGTCCCACAGTGTTGTGCATCAAGGAATCTATATTTGGTAACGGGAAATTATCTTTTGGACATGTCTTGTTGAGGTCTTTGTAGTCAACACATATTCAAGTATTCTTGTCTTTCTTAGGTACGACCACTATGTTGGCCAACCATTTTGAGTAATCGACGGGGGAAATAAATTTTTCCTGAAGCAGTTTATCAATTTCTTCTTTGTTTTTGAGCTTAAGGTGGATCTTTTTATGTCGGAGTTTCTGCTTTACAGGCTTTGCTCCTTCGTTGACTATTAGGTGATGTTGCACTAATGTGGAATCTAACCTTGACATATCATTGTATGACTAGGCGAAGACATCACGATATTCCTTGAGAAAGGAAATCATATTTTCCCACTCCGAAGGAGATAGGGAGGTTTCAATCTTAGTTAACCTTGGATACCTCTCAATTTCTTGGTTTATGTCGATCGTCTCTTCGATGATAGCCAATGGGTCACCATCGAACTTCTTCTTGAATTACTCAACATGGGAAGTGAGTTCCTCAGGTTGAGGGATTTCTTCAGACTCTTAGCTCGTCTTGGGTATTGTGCATCGTTATTGGGCTATCCTGAGTGTTTGTCGTTTCTGAAAACTCTTTTTCTTTCTTATCAATCTTATCATGTTTTGAATTTTCAACGATTTTTGAAATAACACAAGAGATGTCCCTTATAGGATTCGTGAGAGATATGTTGGGGACTAGATGCCTGCACCTATCTGTTTTTTGGCACCGAGACTTGAAGGTGCCGCTGATATGCTTCCAGTGATTCTCGAGATAGAGGAATGATCGACTAATTTCGTTCCTGGGTTTGTATCGGTGGATGAGTATGCTTGGCTGTGTTAGAGCCAATTGTGCATACCTTCAAATCCAAGTTAGCAAAAAGGTCTTCAATTCCCAGTTCTTGTGTATGCTGAGGTGTGGAAGAGGAATTCCCAACCTTTGGGGAATCAAGGATCACCTTTGGTCGTTTTGAAGGACAGGCATCGAGAGGATTGAGGCATATGATGCCTCCAGATACAAAGCCCGGATGGTATGAAGGCTTCATCAGGCTTTGCAATAAGGTGAGAGAACACCAAAGTCCTCTGCGATCTCTATTTTTAGTTTTGGCTTGGGGTGATTCAGAAATTGCCTCTGTTACGCCTTACCCATGACTCCCCAAGCGTTGGCCTAGGTTGAAGCCTTGGGAGAAGAGCCTATGCTAAGCCTCGAGGGACCCAAAACCGTATTGATGTTGATATTGGATAATGTTATCCCTCAATGCAGAGATTTGCAAGATTTGGGAAACAGGATCGCTGGCCTCCAGGCGTAAGGTGGCATAATCGGCTTGCTCGAAGGAAGCGAGCGGGATTTCTCTGAGCTTGACCCCTATGGCTAGCTTCCCGTTACCTATACTAGGATTAAGAAAAGAAGGGGGTTCAATACATACCTTCACGACTCTCTTTTTAGCCTGAAATTTGAGACATTGATGGAGTGTAGAGGCAATCAAGAGGTTTTCATGCAGCCACGGTCTTCCTAGAGCATGTTGAATGAAGGTTTTATGTCCAAGACATAAAACTTTATCACTTGGACGATAGGGCCGATCTTGAGTGTGAGAGGTAGTATGACTTCAGCTTGTCTCTTGGTCCTGTCGTATGCAGCGATAGTTAGTTGACATGGCTTGAAGTCATCTGGGCTTTTGCGTATCTACTTCACTGTTTTCATAGGGCATATGTTTAAGGATGCCCCATTATCAACAAGCACTTTTTGTATCTCATATACTTGCATGAAAACAGTGATGTACACAGGTTGGTCATGAAAGCGATTGAAGCTGGTTGGGATGTCATCGTTGGTGAACACGATTGGCGTTGAAGTTGGGGTGTCATTCCGCACAACTCATTCGGCTGTGTGTTGCTTGGGATGTGTGTCTTGATGAGGACCTTTTCCATCTGGGCTCTATGTGCTGGTGAATTGGAAACCAGATCCAAGATGGAGATTTGAACCTGGATCTTCCCGAGATGAGCTGATAGATCGTAGATGGTTGCAGATCCTTGAATTTCTTTATTCGGTTCATGATCTGCCCTTGCTGGTTGTCTAGCTTTTGAGGTGTATCTCATTCTTTCATCGAGAGTATCAACCATCAATTGAATGGGTTTTAACACTTGGCCTCTCAGTTTAGGAAATCAACCTTGCTAGCCTGAAGCTCAACAGGGTCAGCCCTAGTAAGAGTAATGGGAGATTTTGGGGTGTTGGCCCCTTGTTTGGGAGATGACACCTTTTCATTGATTCTGACCATATCGATTTCTAGCATATCATCATCGCCATATTGGTCCCATTTGGGAAGGTTATCGAGGTTTGGAGGCGAAGGGTTTCCTCTTAGAAGGCACAAAAGATATCTTCGGACTCTTGAAAGTGATGATCACAAGAAAATATGAATTGACTGGGATCATCAATCATGTCAATGACGACATTAGCTTTTGGGTTCTCTTGAGCTCCTCGCTTTTCGATCGTTGTGACCCTATTTTGAGGGAGAGGATTTGCGAAGATACCCATATTTTGATTAGGTTCTTCGACATGTTGATTTCTAAGTGCAACAATGATGTCGCCCCTATTGATTAACCATTGAATCACCCGTTTCAAATACAAGCAGTTTTGAGTATCATGAGCAAGGTTTTGTACCACTTGCTCTTATCCGTGACTTGAAATGGTGGTTCCGGTGGTGGCGTAAGATAAACCATATTTCTAGTTAGGAGTAATTCCGGCACTTTTTCTAATGCGGCTTTGTGAGGGGTGAATTTATCATCTCGCATTTGGTTATTATTTTGGGTATTGACTCTAGCCTGACCCCTTCAGTTTTGGTTCTGATTGTTGTGCTGAGTGGCTGAACCTTGAGCTTGTCCGTTAACGATAATCTCATTAACCTGACCGGAAGCATTCCCCTCGTTATTGTTTTTGTTCTTATTTTGGGGAGTTGTTGTGGGTTTATTGTTGGCCTGGTGCTGAGGGGTGTCCCTCTGGCCTTTTCATATCGCTTCACTCCCTCACTCATGGAGTCGAAGGAGTGGGGGATAAGACCTTGGCTGAAGAAGTCCTGTATTCAGGAGCAGCATTCTCTAAGGCTTTGGAGATTTTGGCTGGGTCCATAAGTGGACATTCTATGACCTGCATCGCTGCCTCGTGGAATTGACCGATGAAATCATTGAAGGATTCTCCTGAATTTTGTTTCGTTGAATTGAGCTCGCCAAGGGAGAGAGGTCTTGGTGTCGACCCACAGTAGTGAGAGACGAATAGGTTGAACATTTCTTCTGGAGTGATGTGTGGTCGAGCGGACATTGTTCTCCGATGCTAGTTCAAGGCCTCACCAGTTAATGTTTGTGAAATTATGGCCTTCAGTTGGTTAGGTCTGTCTTGCAAAGCTCGAACGAAGAGGAGGTACGTGTTGACTTGATTATCTAGATCGTTTTTCCCATTGAACTTGTTTCTAAATTCTGGGATGACAAATCGAAGGGAAAAGTCATCCATGCCTCCAAGGTTCTCATGAACATAGGCCTTCGGGGGAAGAATTTCATCCATTCACATTCTTATAAGCATATCTTGCATTGCTTTGATGGTGCCTTCGTGTCGAGTATTAAGCATGACTGTAGGCCCACCTATCGGTGGGTTCCCAAGCGCAGACTGAGGAGTCGAGACTTGAGGTACATGTTGGCCTGCATGGGCCTGAGATTGATGAGCCATAGTCACCAAGGTGGTTTGATACATTTGTGCTCGAGGGGCGTACTGACCCATAGGTGTGGCCACCAATTGCGAAAATTGCACGGTTTGTTGGACCGGATGAATTAGAGGGACCGATTGAAGAATCGGCTGACTCAGTTGTGCTAGGGGTTGACCTATACCATTAAGTTGGTTTTGAAGTTGGGGCATGAATGGTATAACCTAAGTTAACTAGACTTTTAAGGGCAGCTTGGATGACCATCTCGCCCAAGGGTCGATCTAGATTGACACCTCTGCTTCGTACAGTATGCAGGTCATCACGAGTTGTACTATGGTGGCTCGTGGTTGGGTTAGATTCCTTAGACTTAGGTGGGTCTTGGTTTTGAGATTGCTGTGCTTCAGGGTTATCTTAGTTCGAGTTACAGGAGTTGGCGTTTGATACTGCATGAACATTTTTCCTCACTAAACTCCTACTTCGGTTACCTAAAAGCCCATGTAAGACAACTCTCACTATTCATAGTTTTTTTGGTTGAGTCGAATTTTTGGACCACACAGATCTTAAAATTAGGAGTGGACCCTTGGTACTCCACCACTAATTGAAGGCTTGGGTGTTGGATAATGGATTGACCTGAGTTCTCGCCATAATCCCAAGGGATCACGGCATAATGGCTCCTAAGTTACGGCAGGTTAAGCTTAGAGTCGGTCGTGGAGCGATCATCATAGTCACCTTGAGTGACTGACATGGTGATTGCTTTCGGTGGGGTTTTAGAATTTAGACTTGATAGGATCTAGACTAGACGACTTAGGGCAGACCTAGCCTGACTCTAGGGGCAAAACCTTAACTGAGACCGAGGCTAAGACTAGACTGGAATCTAAATTCAATGGGTTTTTGTTTAGATCTTGAACTAGGGTAAGCCTAGTCTAGCTCTAGAGGCAACTCTAAGCTTAGACTTATGCTAGAACCTAGGCTGATAGATACGAGTCTCAGCTTGAACCAAGAGTGGGTCTAAGTTCGGACCAAGGTGTGAGCCTGGTTCGAACCTGGACTGAGCAGGGTGCAAGCTTGGGCTTGGACCAAGAGGGTTTTGAAGATCAGGCTGGGTATGGACCCGGACTGGATCAAGGTTGGTTAGGCAAGATCCCCTACCTATTGGTCGGATGCCTCGATCTCGACTCCCAGGATCTAGGTGCTTAGGTGACACGTGTCTCGGGTTCAGAAGACCTTGGATCTGAGACCGCTCTCTTGGGAACCTTGTTCACAGGCTAAGGGCAGGTGCCCAACTGGTGAGAGAGGAATTTTAAACTTGAGGTGGGGACCAAGGTTCGCGATTTACTTGGGCTGACTCGCCCGGGCGCCCTCTTAGATCACAATGGAAAGCCCCCTAGCTGTTTCAACTGGTTCGGAATCGCCTCCCTTGACTTGCTATCTCCTTATTTTCTGCACAACACTAACCTGGTTAATTTGCATGATAAGTGGGCCAAGGGACCCACCTTTGTCTGAAGGCGATGCACATTGCAGAGAAAATGAGAAGTTAGGATGATGAAAAAGAGGGTGTGAATAAGCGAGAAAAGAGAAGAGGACTTGACAAGGGGATGAGCCTAGCCTGATAGTTGGACCAGTGCAGTGACCGACTAGGAGTGGTAGTAAGACATGCATGGTAACTCTGACGGACGCAGCGACAATACTACTCAAAACCAAGGCCGATATGACCGCCCTAATTCAATGTGGCAGCATGATAGGCATGGTACTCTAGACCAGCACAGCGGCAATACTTCTCAATAGCCAGACTGCTATGGCAGTACTAGACTGAGTCTATCCTTTAGTCAAGCAAGAGTGGAAGAAGAAAACAGAAGAGACGAGAAGATAACAGAAGAGAAGAGAATAGAAGAGAAGAAACGAGACGAAAGAGAGATAAGGTCACAGGGGACGTTAGGCATCGCCGTTCACAATCGTGGAGTAACGTGTCGTGACCCCTGAACGGTGCTTGACACTGCTGCTCGCGGCAGAAGGACGAGCAGTGAACGACAGATGGTGTTAGCCATCACTGTTGGAAACACGAAAAGGCAGCATGACCATTTACAAGCGTCGATAGGTATTTTCGGCGATGATAGGCACAGTGCGCACAAATGAAGCCTGCGGGTGGCGATAGGCATTGCCGCGACCCTTCACGGGCGGTGATAAGCATCGCCATCTGCGATAAGCAAAGGGAACAAGAGACACCTATGCTCGGCGGTGATAGGCATTGCCACGACCCTTCGCAGGCGGCGATAGGCATCGCTATCAGCGATTGGCACATGGCACAAGAGAAGCCTACACGCGGCGGTAAGCATCGTCGTGACCCTTCGCATGCGACAATAGGCATTTCCGTCTGCGATGGACACACCGTGCAACAGCGTGACCTACACGCGGCAGTAAGCATCGCCGCAACGCTTCGCATGCGACGATAGGCATCGCTGCCTACGATGGACGCACGTCACAGGTGAGATCCCCACGCACGGTGATGAGCATCGCCGTCTGCGCTTGCGCAAGATGCCGAACACATACCTGTAGACGGCGGTGAGTAGCGCCGTCTGCAACCCCTGAGAAGAAAGAGAGAAAGTTCGCGGCCGGCGAAGCACATCGCCGTGCATGACACCCATCCTGAAACTGAAACTGGAGCTCGACCCGCTACTTGAGCATAGCCCGGCTCACCGTGTGCTCCTATAGACGGCGCTACGCACAACAACGACTAACGCCGTGCGTGGATTGTGTTAAGGGAAAGAGAAAAAAAGAGGCATGCATGACACTGCCACTGTTGTGCATGGCCTTTGAGGAAGACTCAGCAGAGAAGAAGAAGACAGATGAAGAAGAAGAAAGAGAAGAAGAAAGAAGAAGAGAGAAAAGGAAAACCGAAGTGAGAGAAGAAGGGAAGAGAGAGGAAATACCTTGAAGATAGGAGGGGTACCACTCTAAACATTCATTCTCCTTTCTCTCTCCAAAGAAGAAACATGACCCAACTGTTGCTCTTAAAGAAAAAGATTTTTTCATTAATTGAAGGAGAGAGTCATTTTACAATGAGAGGTAGCGTCTATTTATAGACTAGGGCTAAAACATGGGTGGATTACCCAAAACTAACTCTAATTGGGGATAATTACAATTTATGTGAATTAAAAAAATAAGGAAAAAGGGTGCAAAATGACTTATTTGCCCCTGTCTAACAATTTTGAAAATTCCAAAACAGACCCTGTTGAGAACTTGGGACGTTCTTGATTCTTCTCAAACGATCCATTGACAATCCAACATCTGAATGAACAAAAGATGATTGTCATCATGTAAGGCTTGATGCTACAATCATTTTGATGTTGATTTTAAGCCATGAATTACACTTTAAAGGCACGATCACATAACTTGAAATTTGCATAGATTTAGAAAACTTTCGATTGATAGAGCGTCTTCATCTCAGTGTTTTCTCTAATTTCTTTGCTAGATCGCACTGAGCATGTCACCACAATCGAGTTGCAACAAACAAGACGCGATTTTGTGCCCGAACAAAGATTTGACAATCTTGAACTTTGGCCAGAATTTGCGCTGTCGGAATCTGCAGTAGATTTAACTTGATCTTGTGTGAAATCCAACTGTTCATCACATGTGGGGTTCGGACCAGTGATGGCCATGGACCTTACACACGTGATGCAATTAGTCTCGTGTCGATCGGGCTCTCGGGAGCTATGATATCACCGCTCGAGTGACCAAAGGTATTGCTGGAAATCTGCAACGTGTGGCTTCGAGTGACAAACTTCTCTCTAGTTTTTCTCCTGGCTCGATCATCGTCACGGGACGTACCACATATCAAAATGCTCGTTTCGACAAGACGAACATGCTCCAACAAGTTTGATCATGATCCAATCTCGAACGAGTGTGATACGAGTATCAGAAGTCATTATTCATGATTGTCCCTTTAATGGAGATTACTTGCAGGGTGGCCGCACGGGAATAGTGTGCGACTCCACCTGTTTTGGTCTTTGACCCATAACGTCTTCCTGGAGTGTCTGTTTAAGCTAAAATTTGATCCCTCGGGGTTTGAACGATGATGGATCCAATGGTGATGGTCCCATGCCCGTTTGATATTCTGAAAGTAGGTTCCAGTTAAAGGGGTCCGTTTTAGGGTGCTAGAAGTTGATTTTGCCTAAACTGTTTCTTAGTCTGTACTGCCTTAAACATGTCAGAATGTGATGAAACTTGGAAGGATACTTTTTGGGGTCCTAATGAAGATTGTGACTAGTTTTGAGGCCATTCTAAGATTGTCAAAATTTCCACTGTTTGTCAGGCTTCAAACTGCTCAGACCAAAAGGGGACGTAGGTTCGAATCAATGTGTGAACCTGATTTGGACCTGGGCTAAGCTAGGTATAAGCTTGAACTTGGACCTAGAAGATTTTGATGATCAGACTAGATATGGACCCGAACTGGATCAAAGATGAACTAGAAACGAGCCTTCGGCTTAAGCCGAGAGGGAGCCTAAGTTCAGACCAAGGTGAAACCTGGTTCAAACCTGAGCTAAGCTAGGTACAAGAATGAACTTTGAGCTAGAGAATTTTGATGATCGGACTAGGTATGGACCTGCACTTGATCAAGGTTGAACTAAGAACAAGTCTTTAGCTCGAACCGAGAGGGAGCATAAGTTTGAACCAAGTCGAAACCTAGTCCGGATCTGGGCTAAGCTAGGTAAAAGCCTGGAATTGGACCCAGATGGTTCAGCTCAGACCAAAAATGAGTCTAGACGAAGATCTACAATTAACCAACAAAAATAAGCAAGCACAACACAGGAAAAGTTTTGACCTAGATTATAGGTAGGCTTGGCTTGAGTGTGGGTTCCTAACACTATTGTAATACGGCTAGGATGATATAGGTCCCCACATAGGTCCTCCTATAATAGGATTTTCACCAAGTCCTACTATACGTGGAGTTGCTTTGAGGCAAAGGATCACGGAGGGGCGCTCACAGTTAAAGTTACGCGAATCACAACTACCTCGACTCTCAAAGCTAAGTTCCCCTAATGCCATTAACACGGATTTTGGGGGTTTTTGAAATATTTGTTTGATTGTTTGATTGTTTTTGAAATATTTGTCTGGTCTGTGCTGAAGTGTGTAAAGAAGCACGCAATAGAAAATAGTTGTCAAGCACACAATGCAATGAAGAAATAAAGCGAGCACTTGGCATGAGTCAAGCCTAGCGATTCGCGCTTCGAGGTGAAGCTTACTCAAAGCACAGTATAGATGGAGGGGTAAGAAACCCCTAAGAAGATGCAATCAAAACAGTGAGACCAAGCACAGTCCGTGCTAAGTCGAGCACAGCCCGAGTCGAGGGTGACTCGAATGGGACACGGTTCAAGGAGGGTGCAAGAAATCCTCAATGTATATTTGTTTTATTTTTATATTTTTTCTATTTTTAATATTTAATTAAGCACAGTTAAACTAAGCATGGTGAAATCAGGTAAAACATGATTCCAATCAAAATTAACAAACTAAAATAAAATCAGAAAGCCAGGAATAAAACAAACCTAATTGAAGCAAAATATTTTTTTTGTATTTTTAAACATTTTATTTCAAGCTAAAAATTGGTGAACATGAAGAAAAAAGACCTCTGAAAGAGGCCTGTGGGGTCATCGGAATTTTCGGGGACCACTGAAACTGGGCGACACGGGTGATGTCGCCCGGGTGGCACGACTGGTGTCGCCCTTGTAGGCTGGGCAACACTACTAGTGTCATCCAAAAAAAGTATTTTTTTATTTTATTGTTTCTGAAGAAATAAGGTTACAATAAACTTGTAGAAGCATGAAAAATAATTTTTCTGATGAAATAAATTAAAATAAGGTAAAACAGAAAAGTTCAGATAGAACATACCTGTATTAAGAAAAATATTCTTTTGTATTTTTTAAATTTTATTTTGATTTGAAATTTTTTGAGCATTCACAAGACAGTCCCTAGAATAATACTGCAAAGTCTAAGAATATTTTGAGATCTCTGGACTTGGGCGATAGGGGGCGTGTCGCCCTGGACCTAGATAGCTCTGATGGTGTCGCTCAGGCGACACAGCTAGTTTCGCCGAAGACAGACAGGGTTTTGTAGCACTGAAACCCTGGGTCCTAGTCACAGCCAATGTTTGGGAATTTTTGTGACTAAAAACAGTTAATAAAACTTGTGTTTTGGAGTTTCGATCAAGCTCGAATGCCCCACAGTGGCCCCCAAAGTGTTCATGATGAAAATTGGGCAAATCTTCCGACGAAGATCTCTCAGATCTGGACACCTTAAACTAATAGAAATAATTTGGTAGAGATAGTGGGACAAATCAAATTCTGATATGAGGCCAGATCTGCTCAGAAACGAGTAGATCCACTCTGAGATCTGTGGCAGAGCCAGCATGATCCAAAACATTAAAATACGAATTCACAATAGTAAATAGATCAAAATTGAATAAAATAGTAAGAAAAAGAAGAAAAAGGTCAGAGAACAATACCAAACCGGGCCGGATGGGCCGGGACTCCCGAGCCTTTGAAGGCTCGCCCGTATCAGAACCGACATCCTCTTTGCCTCTCTAATTCAGATGTTGACTAGACAATCTCTGGTTAAAAACTGTTGTTGTGCTCTAAGGGTGGTTTAGAACTAGGGTTTCTTGGGACTAGGCTTGTTGTGCCCTAGAGATCTAAGGTTTTTCAAGCTTAGGGCCTTCAAATTAGGGTTTCAATCTTTCTCTCAGAAGAAGTCCTCTAGCAGAAATCTATTTTTTTGTTTAATGGCCACGAAAAAGGGTTTATAAAGGCCAAGGATCTATTGGGAAGGGCAACTTTCCATAACCAATGGATACTCCAATAAAAAATACCAATTTTGGGGATCCAAATTTGGGCGACACCAATGGTGTCGACCGAACAAACAATGGTAAAAATATCACCAAAAAGGATAAAATTCGACCCTAGAAGATATGTCTAGTTTGGGCCAAAAAGGGCTGGGCGACACCGGTGGTGTCTCCCAAGTCTGGGCGGCACCACTCATGTCACCCAGTCTAGGCTAGGGGACTCATCTAGTGTTGCCCAAACCAAATTTGGTCCAAATTGAAAATTTCCACTTCAGGTGTGTTCCTCTACCTCTTTTGAAGCTCTGAAAGAAAATTTGGGTAAAAAATGATTTTATTTTTAATGATTTTTTTGGTAAAACAGAGCGTCTGCAGGATTCCAGGTCAAAACAGAGTATCTACAAAGTTCTGAGTAGGCAGATTGGTTCTGGGTCATAGGGTAGGCTATGTGGACCATGGATTTTGGCTTTACAAGGATAATGCGGTCCTAAGGGTTTAAAATGGGGTGTCTACATGCATGTCCTTCCTCATTCCCCAAAATGATTGACAAAGCAGTGAGAATGGAAAACTTGCTTATACATCATTATAAAATGTCAAAGCCCTTCACAGTGGACAAGGAACGATTGTGTGCAAGGTGAATCATAAGCTTTCACAACGACTAAAGCTACACGACCCTAAACTAAAGCATACGTCCTGGCCACATGACGTTAAATTGCTTCGCATAATGATCCTGAAGGTATGACCCTAAACTTGCCTCCATTAGGTCTGGGTGGATGACCTTAAATCACACCAAATCGACAGTCGTGAAGGCATGACCTTAAACCTTCCTTTCCATGCTCACGACGGCATGACCTTAAAATTGGCCCCTCAAAAAAAAAAATAAAATAACGAATAACGGACATGGTGTGCACCCTGAAAGCCACCATGGGCAAATATGTCAAAAACGAAAAAGAAAAAGACAGCCATAGTGAAAACCGGCGACGGCGCTATGGGAAAAATTGTCAAAATAAAGAGGGAGTGGTGGAAACCTTGTGGGGCACTCTCTCTTAAATGACGGACGTGTTGATTCTAACTTGTAGGTTAGCACAGGCAAAAATGTTATAATTTTACATCCATCTAGCAAGACGTTAAACTGCGTGACATGCAGTCCGTTTGCATGACTATAAACTGCTTCCTACTCCTTCATGCCTCCATGGGGTTGTCGCATGGCACCCTCCCACATACCACATTCTGCTTCTTGTCCTCGGTGAAAGGACACCAACCCTCCAATCTCCTGAATTAAGATGTACCACAATTGTGATTGTGAGGCTTCGAAGCAGAGCATGCACTTCAAAGCATGCGCCCTCCTCTACAAAACCATATCCCAAAGAGGCGTACCATAGTTTCAGCTGTGAGGCTTCGAAGCAGATCATACACTTCAAAGCATGCCACTGCCTCTACAAAGCAATATCCCCAAAGACACGTACCACAGTCTCGACTGTGTGACTTCAAAGCATCCAAACCACCTATACAAAGCAATATCCCAAAAGACCTGCACCACAGTTCTGACTGTGAGACTTCTAAGCATGCAAACCACCTCTACAACGTAATATCCCCAACTGAGGCGTAACACCATCGACATTCCGTACTCGCGGGTGCCATCAACACTCCATACCCTGTAGATGCCATCGCCACTCCATACTTCATGGGTGCCATCACAATTCCATACCCCCGCAGGTGACATCAACATTTCATACCCCGCGGGCGCCATCAACACTCCATACCCTTCGGGCGCCATCAGCACTCCACACCCCGCGGGTGCCATCAACACTCCATACCCCGTAGGTGCCATCGCCATTCCATACCCCACTGGTACCATCATCATTCCATACCCCGCAGGTGCCATCAACACACCATACCCCGTGGGCACCATCAACACCCCATACCCCACAGGTGTTATCACCATTCCATACCTCACGGGCGCCATCAACACTCCATACCGCATGGGTGCCATCACCATTCCACCCCCACGAGCGCCTCCATCACTCCACCTCCCAGCTGGTACTTCCAACATCCCACCACCACGGGCACCATCCGACACCTCTAGCAGACACCACCATCATCGACCCTGCGAGGGCACAAACAGCTTGGGTCACAGTAAAGCTAATCTTCGGGGCAACAGCCCACACAAAAAGAAAAAGAACCCTTACCTCGGCTACCAACCACTACAATCAACTGGGGGTAGAGCTACACCCCCAGCACTCTCAAGACTCCTCCTCCAAGGCTCACTATACTAGTGACCCCTCCTCCCCCTCAAAGAAAAAATAGAAGAAGCCGGGCGCGATGACAACCATCGCGAGTAAAAATAAGAGAGCTTCAGGTGGACATAGCAAAAAAGGTTCTGGGTAAAATCGCCCGACAAAAAAAAAAAGGGCATGGTGAAAACCCGCAAAGGGAACCATGAGTAAAAATGATAAGGGGGCATGGCCACAAATCCATGAGTAAAAGAGTCCTAAAAAAAAAAATCCAGGCATGGCGAAAACCCACAAAGAGTACCATGAGTAAGAACGGAAATCAACGAGTGAACGTGGCCTCGAAGTCACAAGTAAAAACACCCCAACAAAGGGTATGGTTAAGACCCGCAAAGGGCACCTGGACCAAACCTCCTTCTTCCAGTCTCAGGGTCAAAACTTTCCATTCCAACCCCAGTGCCTTCCAAAAAAAAATTCCGGCCCCAGTGTCCTAAAAAAATAAAAAATATTTCAAACTAAGTGCGTTAAAAAAAAAAAACTCCGGCCCCAGTGTCTTCAAAATAAAAAACTCTTGCCCCAGTGCCTTAAAAAAAAAACCTTCGGACCTAGTTCCTTTAAAAAAAAAAAAAAATGGGCCGCAGTACCTTTCAAAAAAAAAACTCTGGCCTCAGTGCCTTTCAAAGAAAACTTCCGGCCTCAGTGCCTTCCAAAGGAAACATTTCAGCCCCAGTACCATCTTTCTTTTTAATCCTGGGCATTAGTGTTGCCTTTTTACTTTCGACACCGAAACCTTGGTGCACTGGTGCCACCCTTTTATCCCGGGCCATAATGCCACCACAACAAAAAAAACACAAAAAAAAAAGAAAAGGGCCCCCACTGACTGGAAATTCAAGAGTTGGCGTTGAGAAGTCGTGAGCCCATCGACGACAGAATGTCAGCGTAATCTCCAAAAAAAAAAAAAAAAATGGATTCTAGCGGGCCCGGAGAAGGCCCCTTAACAAGACGCCGGACCACTAGAACCCACTTTGGTCTCCCCACGGTAAAGGGAAAATCTCAATATGGTCTATCCCTCGAGGATTGTTCTATGACAGTAATCAAGAGAAAAAATACTAATCGAGAGGCAATAAACATGTCTTAGCAAGGATTCGTCAAAGGAGTTATGATGTTAAATTTCTCACTTCTCTTGAAGCGCAACATTCGGTGGGGCAAGTTGTTCCATGTCATTTTTGACATACTTCAATGAGCCCACACAAATAAGGAGAAAGCCAGTGACGACCTAGTCTTGCCGGTACCCAAGACAATGTCAGACCATGGGAATACTACAAAATAAGCCTAAAACTAGGCAACCGGTAAAAGCATACTGAAACGGCCATGACAGGCATGAAAACGATAGCTTGGGATGCTCAAAGGATTCTAACAAAGTTTTGTCACATTCCAATAGGTGAAACTCAATTCTCAACTCTATTTCGACCTTATAACTACAGACCCTTTCTTTTTTTTAGCCTCAAAATGGTACCAGACCACCTCCTTTGGATCCAAAATGTCGAAAACCCCTAGGGAAAAAATGTGGGCTCAATCAGACTGCCCAGGACTTTTACGTGCCCAAATTATCACAAAAGTGGGAGGCTTTAAATTATTGCGGTGTGGCCCCCAAGAACCAGTCCCCATTAATGGAGACTATGTTTTCGCATCTCGGGATGATTTCCAAACACTCACAGATCGCTCGTCAGGGATTAGAACAAGCTCAAATTTTGACACAAGCTAGGTCACGAAAGCCCAATCATTTTGATATATGGCATGACCCATGAGGTGACCAGAGGCAAGAGATTTCCTAGAGATAAGATGAGGCTGAAACCAGAAAAATCAGAACCTTGAAAGAAAACATCCCGAGCTTTGTGAGGAGATAACTCGAGATCCATAAATCGACTCGGCATTAAATTGAGTCTGTTGCAATCGCATCACAAAGGGCTACAAGCTGGTATAAGTTTTATGCTCGATTAAAGGCCGGACGACACAAATTTCAAGGTTGAAAGGAGACACGCTCTCCCGGTCACCGGAATCCCATTTTCCGATGATGTCACAAATTTGGAAAAGATGCAAATGAACACTAAATCCGACGAAACTGGGTGCAAAATGATTGTGACAGTATCTTATTCAATTCATGCAAAAAAAAAATAGAACTTGGAAGAATACGTACGACACCAAAGCAACGACCAAAGTTTATGGACTTAGCCGAATTTTTTTCCCCTTTGAGAAAACTTTGTTTCAAGGCGACCAAAAAGCATCAAAATGTTCATGAAGAAGCAAACTTCGATTCTAGAATAATGGCTGAACCAGATCACTACCACAAAGGTCAGAAGAAGCTCCCGAAGTTTATCAATGGTGAGAGGCCCCTCAGATGGTGGATGGTTTCTTCATTAGCCCAAAAGAACTAAGGGGTATTTTTATAATTTTGTCCAAAAACAGGAATTTTTTTTTAATTCCGTTAATTTGTAATTTTCCACAATTTGGCTTAGTTTTGAGCATGCCACCCCTGTTTTATGTTTGCTCTATATAAGCACACTCAAGTCAGTGTAAAAACTAAGTTGGGAGGCGTAATAAAAATTGGGCTCCTGCCCTTTCAAGGCTTGCATTGTGTATAGCTCCTAATTTCAAGAGAGAGGAGAGAAAAAACTCTATCACCTTTGGTAATTTCCCATGTACCTCCTCTCTCTCTCTCCCTCTTATCTTTCTCCCACTCTATCATCCTCTACCCACTGGCAAATCTGGAGCGCGCCCTTCTCTTCCTTATTTTCTCCCCTTTTTCCCCTCTTCTCTGCCCTATTTTTTTTCTTTGTGCCCATGCACTCCCTTCTTTCCTATCCATCAACGTCATCCCTTTCTTTTCATTTCACTTACGGCGTACGCCGCATCCTTCCCTCACACTCATCTCCCCCTTTTTTCTCCTTTTCTCTCTCTCCCTATTTTTTGTGCCCGTGGAGTCCCCTCTTTCCTATCCATCAACATTATCCTTTTTGTGATTTCCCCTTACCGCATACGCACGCAGCCTTTACCCATGCTTATCTCCCCCCTTTTCTCCTTTTCTCTCCTAACTCGTGTGCACTCTCTTCCTTATTTTCTCCACGTGCTAGCCAGTATCCCTCTTTTCTCTCTCTCAAGCCTTTTCTTCTCTCCCACATCTTTATCTCTCCCTCTGTCTTTATGCCACCTACCTCTCTCTCTTTCATGAGTCTCAATCTCACCCTTCCTACGCGTAACTCTTTTCTCCCTTTTTCCCTCTCAAATATTTCTCTCTCCTCACGTGGCTTCTTCTCCTCTGCTTTGTTTAACCTTTATTTATCTTTCTCTTCCACATCATCAATCTCTTAATTCCCTTCTATATCCCCTACATTCTCTCACCTCTCCCTCTCATGTAACCATCCCTTCTCTTCTTCACCTGTGCACCATTCTCTCTCTTAGCTGTCCACTCTCTCTCCACACACAATCATTATCTCTCTCCCTCAAGCCACCTTTCTCTCCTCTTTTCTCTCTCAAATATTCTCTCCTCCTTTATTGCACTCCAAATCATTATCTCCTTTCCACGTCACCTTTCTCTCTCTTTTCCTCTACATGTTTATCTTTCTTCTCCTTCAAGCGACCTTTCCCTCTTTTTTTTCTCCCAAATCTGCTCCCTCTCTCTCCCACACAACCTTTCTCTCATCCCCACATATTTTTTCTCTCTGCTCTCCTACACGCCACCTTTGTCTCCTCTTTTTCCTTTCAAATCTTCTCTCTCCATTCATTGCACATCTAAATCTATCTCCTTTTCACATAATCTTTTCTCTTCTACAACATGCCACCTTTCTCTCCTCTTTTCTCCCTCAAATCCTCTCTCTTCCCCTCACGTTTCTTTTTTCTCTCTCCTCCTTTCCATGCCACTTTTCTCTTAATCTTCTCTCCCCTTTATGACACGTACTCCTCTCTCTTAAATCTCTCTCTCCCTGGCACGCCTATCTCTCCCTCTCTTACGTTTCTCCCTTTCTTGTACACGTGAGTCACACTCACTCTCTCACTCACACACTTCCTTTACTCACTCACACTCTCACTCACACTCTTACACTCTCACTCACACACTCCACTCTCTTACACACTCACACACTTCACTCACTCACACACTCACAACCTGCACTATCCTATCACACTCCAACCTTCACAACCCCCTCTAATCTTTAGCTTAGACCCTCAATCCACCATACATTAATAATAGGAGGAGATGTCATCAACAGGTATACCTTAAAGGCCATTCTTAGCTTGTAGATTTTAGTGCTGCATAGGAAAGTGAGGGAGATAAATGCAAACCACACTATGAGGACAGACGGAGGGCTTTTGAGATGATCTCAAAGGGCAAATTGCCCGAACACGTCCCCTTAACCCAGCAAGGCAAGATCGGTGCTCGACCACTTCTTTTTCGATTAAAATATCTCTCTTTGATGGTTCCTATCTGCACCACGAGCACACACGTGGGCCCTGCGATTGTTTGAGGGAAGATTTCTCCACCCAGGCGACCCACTTATCGGGCCAACAAGAAATCAAGCCCGACCAGAAGGCTTTCAATTTTGGCTGCCTTTGTGATCATGTTAGAAAATGAGGTAGGATTAGAAGCTTCAACATGTAAAGAAATCTCTTTCTTCATATTCCTTACCCACATTTGTACAGCATCAATCTCAGCCATGGGTTTCTCTAACACATGGCGAGGTCCCTCCACATCGGGATGTACTCTCCCACTTATTCATCCATTTCCTAAGTCATTGTGAGGAGTTTTATTTCTTGAACATCCAATTCTGCTTCGTAAAACCGTTTGTAGAACAACTGCTCCGTCTCTACTCAGGAATGAATTGACTTGGGGGCAAGCGCGTACACCACTTAAAGGCAAGTCCAATCAAAGTTTCCACAAACTTCCGAAGAAGCAATGTAGATTTTGAAGTCAATTCCTGACGTGCTGATATGAAATGAGCCACATGCTATTGGGGTGAGCCCGTGCCATCAAAGACTGGTAACCTTCCTTTTTGATATCTGGTGGGGAAGGGGATTTAATCGGTAAAAGGCAGGTATGGCTTCTTGTATTGAATGATTTCTTATGTCTTTGAAGTTCGTAAGCCTTGAATGCTTTTATTGATCATTGTCTAGACGTCTTCTTGAGTGAACATTGATGGCATAGCTTGAGAAGCTGCATTGGGTTGGTCATTGAAGGAGACATGAGGGTTTGAGGGCTTGGGATTTGGCCCATAGGAGGAGCCTGAGGTCTCTCTTCCTCTTCTCGTTGAGGTACGGGAGGTGAGTTTACTTCTTGATGGGAAGACGCTATGGGTCAATTGTCTTCGATTCCTTTGAGCCTGTTCAAGATGTTATTTAACACGTTCTTGAAATGGGCCATCGGATTTTCATGCTCATCTCCTTCATGGCATACTACCATTACCTCGACTTGTTCGCCTTGGTCAAGTAATTCAGCAGCAAGGGTGATGATGGTCGTCTTCATGCCTCGATATGGCAATTCGAGCAACAGGGGCTGTGTTTGCCCAACTTGAGCTTGAGATTGCCATGCATCATGCCTGAGCACTGGCTCTGGGCAACCTTGGGGATGGATTATTGTTGAGTTTGGTGCTTGAAGGCCTTGGGGCCATCGTTTAACTTGAATGGGGTCGAGACGGCCTTGGGCCAATATCTCTTTTACTTGTGCATGACATTCTTAGGGCTGCGGGTTGGATGAAGTAGGTTCATCTTCTTGTATTTCGATGGCATGGCAATGGACATTGTCACTCATTTCAGGTTCTTCCGTACTTTGCAGTGGGTAGAACTAGTTTTACCTTAGTAAGTCTAGTTAAGTGCCTCGATCTTGCCCTCTGAATCTAGGTGATCTGGCGGCACGCGTCTCAGGTTTCAGAGGAGCCCGGGACTTGAGATCGCTCTCTCGAGAACCTTGCTAAAAAAAAAGGGCAGGTGGACCAACCGTTCAGAGAGGAATTTAAGGTGGCTTCGGGACTTACTCGGGGTGGCTCTCGTGGGTGCCCTCTTAAATCGCGAAGAAAGCCTCCCAGTCCTAAAACTGGTTCAGAATCGCCTCCCTTGGCCTGTATTCTCCTGATTTTGCAATCACACACATAAGACAAGTGGGTCAAGGGACCCCACCTTGCCTTTGAACGAATGTGCACAGGCGCGCACATTCAAAAGATGAGAAGAATGAGAGGATGAAGATTGGGGTAAGAAGAATTTGATCGAGTGGTGAGATCGACATAGTGACCTAACTCGAAGGTAATTGACTTGTCGTGGTAGTAAAATGGGAATGGTAGAGCAGATCGGCTCAACAGAGTTACTACTAGACAACTGTACCAATAGTGACTAGTTAGACACAATGGCTTGTCTGTCGTGGCAATAAAGCGGGCGCAATAACTATGACCGGCACAACAACATTACAGCTAAACGATAGGACTACCATTGAAGGCTAGTCTCAATACTTCTTTATCGAACGAGAGAGTAAGAGAAAGAAAGAAAAAGAATGGAGAGGAAGAAGAAGAAAAGAACATAAAAGAGAAGAAGAAACAGAGTAGGAGAGAAAACCATGAGAGGAGAAGAGGAGAGAAAAGGGAAGGAAAGGAGGAGGATGACACAAATGGGAATGAGAGGAGGAGAGAGAAAACTCAGACAGAGATGGCTTCCTTCGACTGTGAAATAAAGGAAGAAGAGAGGGAAAGAATGCAAGTAGCAATGGACATGCACCGGTTGTCAAAAGAAAGAGGAGAAAAAAAACTCAGATGGTGTTGGCTTCCACCAATTGTGAAATAAAGAAATAAGAGAGAGAAACACAAGTGGTGATAGACTCGCACCGACTGTGACAAAAGAGAAAAAAGAAAGAGAACCCAAGTGGTGCTAGGCTTGCGCCGGCTGTGACAGAAGAGAATAAGGAAAGAAAACCCGGGTAGTGCTAGGCCTACCCTGGCTGTGACAGAAGAGAAGAAAGAAAGGAAACCCAAGCGGCACTAGGCCTGCGTCGGTTATGATAGAAGAGAAGGAAGAGAGAGAACCTAGGCGGCGCTAGGCTTGCGTCGGATGTGACAGAAGAGAAGAAAGAAAGAAAACCCAGGCAGCGCTAAGCTCACACCATTCGGGCTAAGGCTTGGCTCACTGTTCATGTCTCAGAACCAGGAAGGAATCACACCTGGCGATAGGTCCGCCATGCGTGAATGGAGAAAGAAAAGATGAACAAAGCAAGAGTGGCATGATAGATCAGAGCGGGGAAAGAGAGAGATAAAGATGAAAGCAAGAAAGAGAGGGAGAGATGAGAGAGAAAAGAAAAGATAAAGATAAGAGAGAAAAGGGGCGAGAGAAATAGATAAAGATGAGGAAAGAGGAGAGAGAAAGAGAGATAGAGATGAGGAAAGAGGAGAGAGAAAAGAGAGGAGAGAGAAAGAGAGATAAAGATGAGAAAAGAAGGGAGAAGAGAGAAAACTACCTTATCGAGGGGTACTACCCTTTTCTTCTCTATCCTATCTCTCTCTCGAAGACACACCCAAGAACTCAAAGAAAGAATTGAGACTTTATTGATCAATATGTAGAATGAATCAGCCTTTCTTTTACAATTAGACATTGCATGTTTATATATAATTGGGCCCAAACATGAGTGGATGCCCAAAAACTACCTAAAATTGAAGATAATTACATTTTAATTGAATTAAAATAAATTATAAAAATGGATGCAAAAAGACTGTTTTTCCCTTGCCTAACAATGTGTAGAATTCTAAAACAATCCCTACTGCTGCCCGAGAACTTGTGTGATCTTCCATGACTGATCCGGGGTTGCTCTGATGCCTGTTTGAGAGAGAGATTATTGTTTTTTTGTAGGACTCGATATGGCGATCGGTTTGATATTAACTTCGAGCCATGAATCATGTTTTTAAATCATGATCTTGAGACTGAATTTTGGATGAATATTGAAAACTTTAGATCGATAGTGTGCTCGGTCCTTGATGTTTTTCTTCTATTTCTTCGCTAAGTCACACTAAGCATGCCGTCGCGATCAGGTTGCAAAAAACACAACTCGATTTTGTGTCCGAATGAAGATTTCGTCTTCTTGGGTTTTTGGCTAAAATCTTGAAATCTGGCGGTGGGAATTTATAGAAACTTTGACGCTTCCGTGTGTGAAATCCAACCATTCATGGTACGTGGGGATCAGACCAGAGATAGCCTCGGACCTTAAACACATAATGCAATTGGTTTCGTATTGATCACATACACGAGCGTCTTGATTTGGCCGTCAGAGTGAGGCGTTATGCCGCTGAATTTTCTATAACTTTCTTCACGGATCGGAATTTCTTTCTAGGTTTTCTCCCTGCTCGGGCATCGTCACGGGGGGTACCATATATTGAAACGCTAGTCTTGACGAGACGAACACGCTCACAAAATTTGAGTACGATCCGACTCGGATCAAGTGAGATAGCACCGCCCATGACTATGAAAATAACCAATTTTAATAGTGTTTTGGTGCAGGGTGCTCACATGGGAAAAGTGTGCGGCCTACCCCTATTCAGTATTTTACTCATAACTTTGTCTTAGAGTGCCCGATTAAGCAGAAACTTGACCCATAGAGGTTTTTGACCGTATTGGATCTAATGGCAGTGGTCTCATAGATATTTGATGTACTGAAAATGTAGGTCTAGTTACAGGGTCCATTCAGGGTGCTTGAGGACGATTTTGCCAAAATTATTTCTATGTGTTCACTGCCTTAGATATGTCTAATTGCGATGAAACTTGGCAAGTGACCTTTTGAAGTGCTTATGAAGATCTTGAGCAATTCTGGGGCCATTTTGAGACTATCAAAAATTTCACTGTATGTTGAGGCTTTATTGACCTTCTTCCTCTTTATTCCGCATCAGGGATCAAGGTGCTGAAAAATGTGTTCAAACAGCTTGCTCTGTCGAATGTTGTTCTTTGAGAGAAGCGAGAAGGACAAAATTCAAAAAATTTCCTTCGGCCTTATTATTTTTTTCATCTTAGCCATTAAACAACGTGAACGCCGAGGAGATTCACGCAATGCTGCGACTAGGATGCTCGTATGTTTGGAAGCAATATACAGGTCCATCCGTGGAGACTTTAGGGGGAGAAGAGACTTTTTTGAGGGATCTTGTCGAAGTCCTCACCCTCGTGTGGACTGTTTGTGATTCTGAAGTTGATGATTTAGTACGGACCTCGTTAGTCAAAATCAGGCTCATCTGGTAATTGAGTGCCATTGTGAAGGGAATTGTTCCCTATTGGTCTGGGTTTCTTTGTCTTGGATAGACAACAAAAGAGCCTTTGGTTGGTGATCATTTGTGTTGTGCACCAGATATTCCTTGGCGAGCAGGGTACTTCAATTTATTGAGGTGACCAGCTTTGAGTAAAACCCTTACCCAATTTAGTAGTCCCATGTAACAGGTCCAAAGTCATGGCTGACTTAGCCTTCTTGGGGCGTCTTTGGTTTGTTGGAGTGACTTTCTTGTTTGTTTGTTCAGGATGGTCTGTTGAAGAGCCTTTTATTGATGCTCATCTGCGTCGTGCACCAATTATTCCTTAACGGGTAGGGTACCTCAATTTATCAAGGTGATCGACTTTGGGTATAACCCCTACCCACTGTTAGCAGTCTCGCGTGACAGGTCCAAAGTCATGGCTGACTTAGCCTTTTTGGGTCCGGGTATTGTGAGCTTAGGGATTTTTTTTCTTTGAAATGTCGGCTGAAGCCACCTATAGAGGCCAGTGATGCATCAACATGGTTATTGGTCCAAGCATCCTTTACGAATTTTCACTTGAACTTGGGAAGCAGCACCGTAGAGATGGTTTTCACCAAATTCTTTTTATTTAGGGGTCTTTTACCCATGACCTTTCAGCCATGTCCACCCCTTTCATCTGTTTTTACTCATGGTGCCCTTTCGGGGTTTTCACCGTACTCGAGTTTTTCTTTTTTTGACGAAACTGTTTTACTCATGATTTCATGACCATGCCCATCCATCATTTTTACTCATGGTGTTCCCTTGTCTAGGTATACACCATACCCGTTATTTTGTATGAAGGCGTGTTTAGAGTCATGCCTCCTGGAGCTCTACGAAGCCTTTTCTTGTCATGCGGCCAGGATGTACACTACAGTTTAAGTCATATAGCTGGACCATGGTGGTGATGAATGGCAATCTGTAGAGGCTATAAAGTGAGTATAGTAGTGGTTTGACTCACTTTGGGAAGATAGCATTCCCGCTGCTTGTGAAAGTGGATGACATACGAAAGGTGGGTGGAAAAGGGCGACCCACTAGCTTATGACGAGTATGGTTGGCGGGATGGTTCGCCATTTTGTGAGCACACGTGAGACTCACTGGCGAATGATGATGATGATATGAATGGATTCACTGGGAAGGAAATGAAGATGATGTGTGCACACGAACGGGTCGGTTAGGGAAGACGTGTGTGACAATGCATGTAAAAGGTTTGTGCACCTATGAGAGGGCGAGTTTAAAGTCATGCCTCCTGGACCTGTGTAAAGTAGTTTAATGCCATGTGGCAAGGATGTGCACTATGGTTTATGGTCATATAGCTTGGACCCTGGTTATGCAGTTTAAATTCATACAACTAGGACCATGCAATTTATGATCATGCAACTAGAGCTCTGCTACAGTTTAAGGTCATATAGTTTGGACCTTGGCACTGAGCCTTTTAACATCATGCATCTAGGACGTACACTATAGTTTAAGTTCATATAGCTTAGACTGTGCAGTCTAGGGTCATGCAGCTAGACCTCCACTACAGTTTAAGGTTGGATAGTTTGGACCATACAGTTTAGGGTCGTGCACCTGGACAAAAGCTGTGCAGGTTAAGGTCATGCAGCCATGACCAAAGCTGTGTTGTTTAAGTTCGTGCAGCACGGACCAATGCTGTGGGTCACCATGTGGGTGAAACTGCATGGGGATAGGTCTTGTAGACAACAATTTGTCTCCTTGGGGATAAAAGGGTTAAGGCCAACAAGGGGTTCAGTTATGAAGGCCGACTTCATTGGGGGTAAGGGGAACAAGTGTGGGTCCCTTATAGGTGAAACATGGTATCCGACTTCTAGGTATGAGGCAGACCCACTGGGGGTTGAAGTGGTAAAAATGACTCTAACTCCACTGGGGATAATGGGTCACAGTATGAGTATGACTCCTACTGGGGATGAGAAGTCATTCCTGAGTTGACCGATTTGGGTACCACTTCGCTGGGGATAATAGATCACAGTGAAGGTGGAACTCTACTTGAGGATAAGAAGGCACACACTACTTTAGCATGGGGCGTGCGGCAATGATCATTTCTTGAACACTCGGTCGGCACTGGCGTTGTTAAAGACATAGCTTGCACTGAGGTTACTAAATAGACAGCCGACGTTGGGGTTTATTAAAAACACAGCTGGAGCTGAGGACAGCCTATGCTATCTCTTGAGCATAGCCGACACTGAGTTGCTGAGAACATAGTTGGCGCTGAAGTTACTAAAAGCACAGCCAGCGCTAGGGTTACCAAAAACACATTTCAATGCTAGGAGTTAGCTACACACCTAGTGTTGGATGTGGGTTAGTGTTCAGGCCCTGACCCAAGCCCGACCCGATCATGGTCTCTTGTTGCATAGAATTTCATGGGCGGCAATAAAACTTGCTTAGACCTCAGGTCAAAACTCGACCCCATCTGGCTCATTAAAGTTTGGCCTTCTTGGAAGTGACTGGGATTCCAAGTTTGCGAAGGGCATTTGAGGGAAGCATCGGCTATGAAAGGAGGTAAACCCCATTTTTACTGTTTTCATCGAAAGAAATTTTAAAGTAAGAAAGGTTTAACGGTGAGGGTGAGGGTGAGGTTTCCAGCAAGAGTTTTTGTGAGCACTCAGGGGATTCCGACAAGAACAAGCAAGGAAGGCTGCACTTTGTAGGAGTTTGCGGGGAGTTCACTTGGGAAATAGGGAACTCCTGCTGTTGGTTTGAGAGTCTGAAAGAGGGAAAGAAGGGACGGACGTTGTAGCAGAGGGCTGCCCAGGGATTTCCGTGGGTTTTTGCAGTGTTCTGGCGGGTGAAGGTGACTTTCCTGGTGACTTGGGGAAACGTTGCATAGGTTTTTCGGCAGCAAAAGAGGAATTCCGGAGAGAAACTGAAGGGCGCGAGGAGACAAACCGCCGCTGAGGATGGAAGGTTGCGGGATGGCGTATAGTTTCCCTTATGAATCATGCAATCCTTAGGGAGGCAAAACATCTTAAGTGAAAAGCAAGGAGCCTTGGGAACCGAGGGGGCACAGAAAACAAAGAGTCACGCGGCAGCAAATGCAGCCGGCGCTGACTTAAGATGCGTGGTCGGCGCTAGACATTTTAATAGCACAGTCGACGTTAACACAACTAATGCCGATCCTCAAGAAAGGTAGTTGATGCTGGGAGTCAGAAGCACAGCCGGTGCTAACCTTAGATGGTGTTCCTTAGTGCACGGTCAGCATCATGGCGTGCGTGGTGTTGTTCTCATGCAACATTGAGTCACATGTGGAGATTGTTTCTCACGACGCTGACTTGGGTAGGCAAAAGGTGGTGACCAATGGTAAGGCCTGGTTTATGATGCCCATTGGAAGCCAAGTCCTCCAGGACAACAGTGAAGTCCCTGTTGTTTTGTGGAAGGGAACCCACTGTGAATAGGGTGTGCTCCCCATCATAGGCTAGTTCCTTGCAAGAGAAGTGCGCTTTGTATGTTTGATACACTCGTCAGATGAATTGAAGCTGTCTCGAAAATGGTTGGCTTCTTCTTTTGGTCTGTAACCATCCCCTTTGAAGACTCTTGTCATATGAATTGAAGCTGACTCTCCAAGTGGTTTTGCTTCTTCTTCATGAGGAAAGTATTTCTTTGGTGGGTTTGCTATGAGGAGAGCATTTCTTTTAGCCGGTAACCATCCCCTTACCCTCAGATGCAAGAGCAACCGTGCGGGTTTTGGTTTGTAACCATCCTCTTATCCTTAGATGCAAAAGCAACACTTTTGGTTTCTACTGTTCTCTTTTCCTTAGATGTAAGAGACTTGTAACCTCCCTAATAATGGGCTTTCTGGCTTGTAACTTGTAATTCCTTTTTTTTACTACAATACAAAGAGTTAGAGTTTGTTTGGACTATCTCGCTTGCTTTGCATTGAGTCTCTTTTCTTTGAATATGCATCATGGGTAGTATTTCTTTAGGTATCGCCCATTGATAGGGGGCATTGCCTCCTCTCCATCAGGATGTGCTAGTATGTAGGCTCCATTTGGTGAGACCTTTTTTACTATAAAGGGACCTTCGCACTTGGGTTCAAACTCCCTTGGTTGAGTTCGAGGTTCTATTGAGCCTCTAACCTCTTTTCATCAAGGGCATCCAATTCTTGATACCGGAGGTTGACTCTCTCATCTTTGGGTAGTCCTTGATGTATAACAATGTGCAAAGAAGGGATTTGAATTTTGAGGGGTAAAACTACTTCACCCCCACAGACCAGGGAGTAAGGAGTAGAATCGGTGGCATTTCTTGTGGTAGTTCGATAGGCCCACAAGTTTACATGAAGCTTCTCATGTCATTTCTTCTACGTCTTTCATACCTATTTTCGTATAACGTTGCATAGGGTTATATTGAAGGCCTCAAGCAAGCCATTCGCTCGAGGATAGTACGTAGTCGAGTACTTCCACTCGAACCCAAACTGGTTAACCAGGTGATCAATGTGATGACTTCGAAATTGAGGGCCATTATCCTAGATAATCCGGTCAGGCACCCCCAACCGGTATATAATGTGATGTCGAACAAAGTTTGCCACTATTGTCCTAGGAACTTGATTAAGGGGGACTGCTTCAGCCCACTAGGAGAAATAGTCTGTTGCAGCTAGAATAAATACATGACCCATTGCCGAAGGAGGGTCAATAGGCTCTACATTATCCATACCCCATTGGGAGAATGGTCATGATTCCAAAAAAGGGTGTAAGGGCTCTGGAGGCTGGTGAACAAGGCTTGAATGTATTTGGCATACCTGGCACTTCTTAGCATAGTTTAAAGAATCAGCGATCATCGAAGGCCAATAACACCCCAATCTATGTATCAGCTCATAGATCTTAGGACCGGACTGGTGTAGTCCACAAATTCCTGAGTGTACTTATTTTAACACCTTATTTGCTTTTTGAACGTCCACACACCTAAGAAGAAAATCGTCAAATGATCATCTGAAGAGAGCATCTCCTTCGAGGAGGGTATACTTGGTAGACATTCGACATACACTGTCGCATTTGGCACGATCTTTTGAGTGCCTTTCATGTTCCAGGAAACTAGTGATGGGCTCTCTCCAATCTTCCACTTCCTCGACTTTCATGCATATTGGGTAGAAGAACTCTGGGTCTTGGTTTCGAACCTTCCCTCCTTGACCCCATCCCATTTCGTGTTCAGTCTTGATAGCTTCTTTAGTTGGTAGAAGTGCTCTCAATGCGACTCTTGCATTCAATCCGTGATTCGATGAATGCAAGTCCCCAGGTCGCCAAAGAAGCAAATCCAGCCAGTTGCTGGAATCCATTTCTCTAGTAACCTTACAAATTAGGCAAATTCACAAATTGGCACTAAATCAGCTCAAACTTGATGCAAAACGACTACAACAGCCTCCTCTCTAACTGGAAGCAGAGTAAGGATCTAAAACGACACAGTTCGAAGATGCATTTGCAAACAAAGTTCACAAAACTAGCTGGACTTTCACCCCAGGGGAAACGTCAACCACAATACGATTAAAGGACATCAAAATGCTCACAATCGAGAGAAGAACAAAGATATATTGCTGAAATAGCTGAACAATTATCGCAACTTACAAGACTAGCTTCCAAGGTCTTCCCATGGCGTAGCAACCTGCATGCAGCGACGGTCTTGTCATTCGGGCAAAAGATCACAAGGACATTTTGGCATTTGCACCTAATTTTTTGATTTTTTTAAATTTCTTTAATTGTAATTAAGCTTGACTTTGAGCATTCACCCTTGTTTGGTGAATATTCTATATAGCAAGCTTAACTCACTTGTTAAAAAAAGAAGGGGGAGGAAGGTAAAATAGGAGGAGAGGAGAGAGGAACCCCTTTTTTAAGCTCCAATACTCCTAAAGGCTGGGAAGAATCAAGGCTAGATTTCGCTTGCTAGCTTGTCTTTCTTTGTGAGCCCCTAGTGTCTGCAGAACAGGAGAGCGAGAGAGAAAAAAAACTTTGAGAGAGTGAGGATACCCTTGAGTGGGCGGTGCGGGCACCCCGATCGTGTGGGTCACCCCTCACCTCCCCTAAGATCAGTCGTTCTTCCTCTCTCTCTCTCTGTCACTCTCACCTCTGCAAGCACAACCCCACCTGCGAGGCAGCCCGCATCCATCTGCAAGCCTGCGAATGTGAGCAAACCCGTGGGCCTTGACCCTTGGGTTTCCCCACATCCCCATTAACGGCTAGAAAATCCTCCCGAGAGGGCGACCAAGGAGGAATAGCATAAAGAGAGTGAGATGAGAGAGGTTGTGAGCTTGTAGAGGGCTCCCATCCAAATCACGCTGACAAGCAGTCGGAGGGCTTCTTAATTGCTCTAAGAGGACAATCTGCCTAGGCGTGTCCCCGAACTCCCAAAGCGACGTAAGAGGATTCACGCTTCGTTCACAAAAATCTCTCTCACCGTCGGCCTCCTTTCTGCTAGCAGGAGGGCCCACGTGTGCACCACGCGCCGAACCTCCGCGGTTGTTCGAGAGAGGGTTTCTACCTGCCCACCTAGAGGGAAACTAGGATCCCACCGACATCAGTGCGCTACAGTTTAGGGTCCTACACTTGGACCGTTATGCGAAGGAATTTAACATCATGCAGCCAAGAAAAGCGTTATAGTTTAAGGTCATATAACTTGGACTGTTGTGCGAAGCAATTTAAAGTCGTGCGGCCAGGATGTGCTCTACAGTTTAAGGTCGTGTAACTAGACCTTAATATGCAGTTTAGGATCTTACAACACTGACCATTGTGTGAAGCAATTTAACATTATGAGGCTAGGACATGTGCTTCAGTTTCAAGTCATGTAACTGGACCTTCACTATGCAGTCTAGGGTCTTACAACATGGAGCGTTGTGCGAAGCAGTTTAATGTCATGCGGCCAGGATGTGTGCTTCAGTTTAAGGTCGTGTAACTGGACCTTCTCTATGCAGTTTAGGATTTTACAGCACGAACCATTATGCGAAGCAGTTTAACGTTATGCGGTCAAGACGTGTGCTTCAGTTTAAGGTCGTGTAACTCGACCTTCGCTATGTAGTTTAGGGTCTTACAACACGGACCATTGTGGGAAATAGTTTAATGTCATGCGGTCAAGATGTGTGCTTCAGTTTAAGGTCGTGTAACTAGACCTTGGTTCCAGTGATGAAGGTGAGCCAATGAGAGGTGGTGAGTGTAGGTGGACTCACTGGGGAATTTATATCACATCTTAGCTCCCTTCCTATCATCGGGAGTCAGGGAAAGATCTCAACATGTGGCAAGTCCATGCTCACATATCATGTCTCATCATGCGGCAAGTCCATGCTCACACATCATATCTCATCACGCGGCAAGTCCATGCTCACACATCAGTCCATGCTCACACATTATATCTCATTGTGTAGCATGTCCATGCTCACAAATTATTTCTCATCATGCATTCATATCATAATAGAACATATATTAATATCATGCATCCATATCATGGCTGAGCAAAGCAAGCCAAGGAATCACAAAACACTTATCACATAAATGACCACACAGGTCTTATCACATAGCACTCATCACATCTAAAAATCATGCACACATATCACTGACCACATGGGCCTTTATCACATAGCATGCCTCAAAATCATGCACACATATCACAACATAACCTATATCATAATCGTGCACACATATCATAACAGAGCATGTCTTACTACATGCATTCATATCATAACAGAGCATACTTTCATTTCATAACAGAACATGCTTTCATGCACACATATCGTAATAGAGACAAGTTCATATGAAACAACAATATGTCCAAAGCATACTACATATCATCAGGCTCATTAGCTCAAAAGACATCTTCTTATTATTTTTCTGGTTTTTCACAGTGAACACGATCCAGTTATAAAGGCATATCATGAGATAAAAATTATCATTTAGACTTAAGACCACTTCTATAACAATCTAGGCTTATATAAACACAACTTTCAGGAAGGGGGTAACCCCAAATGTTGGGGTTAAAGTTTGCCAAACTATTTGATGTTCTTGATCAAAGTTCCTGTTTTCATAACAGAAAATCTAGGATGACATACTCATAGGAAAAGTTCAAAGTACAGAGAATTTTATCATCCTTCTAAACTATTTTTGAAATAGAATCCTTTATGTTTCATTTAGAAGTAGTTTTAGTTCATTCTGACATATTTTAATCGATATCGAAGAAGCCAAAAGAAGCCGGTCTTGTTACCAACCTGAATTACTGTGCTTACCACAGGATATTGGGACACCCTGCGCAAGATTGTTTGACCCTCAAAGATCATATTGAAGCTTTGATCCAGAAGGGGCAAATACAACTTGAGAGTCTCAAGAGGTGTTCGGGACAGTTGAAGCAGCTCACCTGGTGACAGTACTGGTTAGGTTCCTCAAACTCGCCTTCTAAATCTAGATGACCTGACAGCACGTACCTTGAGTCTCTGATGAACCCGGGGTTTGAGATCGCTCCCTCAAAACCTTGCTCGTGAGCAAGGGCAGGTATACGAACCGATGAGAGAAGAGTTTTAGGTGGGTTCTAGACTTACTCAGGCTGGCTCGCGTGGGGACCATCTTAGATCACAAAGAAAGCTCCTAGTTGCTTCAGCTAGTTTGGAATCGCCTCCCTTGACCTACAATCCTCTTATTTTCTACACAACACTTCTATGGTTAATTTGTTAGACAAGAGAGTCAAGGAGACCCACCCTTGTCTTAGGGCAATGTACATTCATGTGAGAGCACGATGAAACATAAATTTTTAAATAAAGATAGAAAAGAGAAGAAAAACTCGATAGATAGGCGAAGCTAGCATGACATCCATATAATTATCGACTTAGAGTGGTAGCAAGACGGGCATGGTCCTCAGTACTAGCACGACAGCAATACTTCTCAAAATCGAGATCGATATGGTGGTGCTAAGTTGGATCTACCCTCAGTCAAGTTAAAAGAGAAAAGGATGAAGAGAAGAGAGAGAGATGGTAGAGGGAGGAAGAATCCAGACGGTAATGAGCATCGCTATTGGTAGCACGAGGAGGCGACATGTCCCTAACGAACAGTGATCCCTCCCAACGAGGCACATGACGATAACTTCTCATAGGTCTCGTGGTGATTACTTCTTGTAGGGCTCATGGCAATGGGCACAGGGAAGCACAGGAGAAGCCAACGCGTGGTGACGAGTATTGCCTTGACCCTTTGCGGACGATGATGGGTATTGCTTCTGCAACGGTCACACGATAGGGTGAAGCCCTTGCTAACGGTGATAGGCTTTATTACCCGCATCCTTCGCTGAGACACTTAGTATATGTTGGCAGACGACGATGAGCAGCGTCGTCTGTAGACCTAATGAAAGAGATAGAACAGAGGGAGAAAGAGATGTGCACATGGATTTGCCATCGCCATCCACGACCTCTGACGCTACCAAAGAGACATGCAGAGCACTGTCATTGTCATGCATGGCCTTTGAGGAGAGCTCAAACGGGGAAGAAGAAGAAGAAAGAGAAAAAGAGAGAAAAGAGGAGAGAAAAGAGGAGAGAGAAGAAAAGAAAAAGAAGAGAGAGAAGGTTTGCCTTGAACCTAAGGGTACCGGTCAAAAGTTTCTCTCACCTCATTCTCTCTCTCAAGCGTGACACAATAGTGGGAAGAAAGAGAAACTATAGTTAGTATAAACTCTCTCTTTTGTAAGGAGATAGATCCTTTGTGTGTGTCCTTTTTCTCTGCATACAATGTTGGTACGTATATATAGAATTTACCCCAAACATGGGTGGATGATCAAAAGTACCCTAATTGCTGGAAATTAAGATTAACTTGAATTAAAAGAAATTAAAAAAAGTGCAAAATGACAGATTTTCCCCTTCCTAACAATTCATGGAATTTCAGAACAGTCCTTGTGTTACCCTAGAACTTGTGTGATCTTGCATGGACGATCCGAGGTCGTTCTAATGCTAGGTTGATCGTAAGATGATTGTTTTCTTGTACGGTTCAGCATGGCAATCGATTTGATACCAACTTCAAGTCATGGATCGTGTTTTTAGTGCACGATCATGTGACTTGAAATTTGAGTAGATCTTGAAACTTCGGATCAATAATGTACTCATTCCTTGATGTTTTTCAATGATTTCTTCGTTGAACTACGCTAAGCATGTTGTTACGATCATGAGATAATAAACGTAGCTCGATTTCGTGCCCAAACAAAGATTTCACAACTTTGGAATTTTGGCCGAAATCTAGAATTTAGATGATGAAATTTACAATTGCTTCGTCTATTTTGTCTGTAAAATCCTACTGTTCATCATGTACGGCGTTCAGGTCAGTGATATCCCGAGACCTTACGTCCGCAATGGAATTGGTCTTGTGTCTATCGAGCTTGCGAGCGGCGTGATCTGGCTGCTTGAGCGAGACACGATGCTGCTGAATTTCTTGTACTTTCCTTATAGATTATCAACTTCTCTCTAGCTTTTCTTCACACTCGATTTTCTTCATGGGGCGTGCCACATATCAAATCGTTCATCTTGACTACACGAACATGCTCACCAAATTTGAGCACGATCCAACTTGACACGGGTGAGATATGAGCATCGAAAGTCATTGGTCATGATTATCCCTTCCATGGCATGGAGTTGCAGGGTGGCCACACGGGAATAGGTGCAGCCCCTCCTATTTTACTCTTTTGCCTATAACTTCTTCCTGGAGTGTCTGTTCGAGCTGAAATTTGACCCCTTAGGCTTTTCAATTGTGTCGGTTCTAATGGTGGTAGTCCCACAGCTTGAGATACCGAAAATGTAGCTCTAGTTATAGGGTCCATTTCAGGGTGCTACCGGCCGATTTTGTTGAAACTAATTTCTCAGTTTGCACTGCCTTAGACTTCTCAGAATGTGATGAAACTTGACAGGAGACTCTTGAGAGACCTCATGAAGATCTTGGCCAGTTCTAATGCTATTCTAAGACTGTCAAAATTTCCACTGTTTGCTAGGACTTTATTAGGAGGAGGCTCTATGCTGATGAAAAATACCTTCTAACAACATGCCCCACCTAATGTTGTGCTTCGAGAGAATCAAGAAGTGTAATCATTTGGGAATTTTGATGGATGTTATCGAAGTCCTCACCCTCAAGGGTCTATCAGGCCTTTTTGAAGGCTAAATGCTATGAAACTTTGGTTGGCAATGTTCGCTGCTATCCCAGGTTTTCTTTCGATGCTTATGGTATCTCTGTAGATCTCATCTAGAAAGATCCAGCCGGGGGCTTCGAACTCGTCCTGAAAGTTTTGTTCCATGTAAGCTAGGGGTTTTCGGCGAGACATACCCTGAACACTGTGGTAAGTTAGACTCTGGCTTCGTCAGTTTCTTGCCTTCGTGATGGCCCATAGCATTTCCAAAGGGATCTTTAAGTCATCGTCCTCACCCTCAAGAACTCTTGTTGTTGTTGAACTGGGGATATCTTATGCGGCTCTCACTCCCTGATGAGCCATGTTGAAACGTGGGGGATCTTATGCTGCTCTCAACCCCTGATGAGCCATGTTCTTGGGAGATCTTATGCGGCTCTCACTCCTTGATTAGCCATGTTGAAACCTGGGGGATCTAATGCGGCTCTCACCCACGGATGAGCCATGATTGCTGGGAGATCTTATGCGACTCTCACTCCCTGATGAGCCATGCTGAAAGGTGGGGGATCTTATGCTGCTCTCACCCCCGAATGAGTGATGATTGCTGAGAGCTCTTATGCAGCTCTCACTCCCTGTTGAGCCATGTTGAATTTTGGGGGATCTTATGTGGCTCTCACCCCCTGATCAGCCATGTTCTTGGTAGATCTTATGCGGCTCTCACTCCCTGATGAGCCATGTTCTTGGGAGATCTTATGCGACTCTCACTCCCTGATGAGCCATGTTCGCCGTTTGGTGAGCATGGGTATGATTCATTGGGGGAAAGGATGGTAATGATGGTGAAGGTGGTGCATGCACACGAATTGGCTGGCTAGGGAAGGCCTGCGTGAAGATGCACACAAAGGGAATGTGTGCGCATATGTAGACACACCGGGGAGGAAATGGAGGTTTGCACACATGAACGGGTCTGTTAGGGAAGACGTGCACGAAGATGCAAGTAAAAGGTGTATGCGAGTATGTGGGGGCATCTTTATGGTCATGCCTCCATGACCTGGGCAAAAAGGGAAGGCACGACCCTTACGTGCATCTAACTTCACTGGGGATGTTGCTAAGATACCCTTTTAGCAAAGGAGTGGTCTATCTCTCGGCGCATGGGCCATTTGTCGCACCGTGCATTACAATGTTTCGGGTCTTGTAGCTCGTACCGTGGCTATGCAGTTAAAGTCATGAAGTTAGGACTATGCAGTTTAAGGTCGTGAAACTAGACCTCTGTTATCGTTTAAGGTCATATAGTTTGCACCTTGCAGTTTAAGGTCGTGCAACTAGACCTTCGCTACAAGTTAGAGTCATGAAATGAGGACTATGCAGTTTAAGGTCGTGCAACTAGACCACTGCTACAGTTTAAGATCATATAGTTTGAACCTTGCAGTTTAAGGTCTTGCAACTAGACCACCGTTATAGTTTAGATTCTTGAAACGAGGATTATGCAGTTTAAGGTCGTATAACTAGACCACCGCTACAGTTTAAGGTCATATATTTTGGACCTTGCAGTTTAAGGTCGTGCAACTAGACCTCGGCTGTGCAGTTTAAGGTCATGCATCATGGACCATGAACTATGCAGTTTAAGGTCGTGCAAGTAGACCACCGCTACAGTTTGTGGTCATATAGTTTGGACCTTATAGTTTAAGGTCGTGCAACTAGACCTCCGCTGCACAGTTTAAGGTCATGCAGCATAAATCGAGGACTATGTCGTATAAGGTCATCCAAGTTGACCACTGCTATAGTTTAAGGTCATATAGTTTGGACCTTGCAGTTTAAGGTCGTGCAACTTGACCTCGGCTGTACAGTTTAAGGTCATGCAGCATGGACCGAGGACTATGCAGTTTAAGGCCGTGCAACTAGTCCACCACTGTAGTTTAAGGTTATATAGTTTGGACCTTGCAGTTTAAGGTCGTGCAACTAGACCTCGACTATACAGTTTAAGGTCCAGCAGCATGGATTGAGGACTATGCAGTTTAAGGTCGTGCAAGTAGACCAGCGCTATAGTTTAAGGTCATATAGTTTGAACCTTGTAGTTTAAGGTCGTCGAACTAGCCCTTGGCTGTACAGTTTAAGGTCATGCAGCATGGACTTTGGCATGGTGAGGGAATGTGACTCCATGGGGAGTAGAGCCGTCACTTGAGGCTGGACTCCCTGAGAAGTGAGGTACAGCATGTGCATGGCACTAAGTGTTGGATGGCGCACACGACATTAGGCCCCTTGGTGAAGCGCATGATGGTAGCTCCTGACGAAACGAGTGTCGATGACCTCTTGATGAGGCGTGCAGCGATGACCCCTTGACGATGCCTGCGGCGATAGCCTCTAGAAGAGGCATGTGGTGATAGTCCTTTGACGGAGTGTGCAACGTTGACCTTTGAATGAAGCTTGCGGTGATGACCTTTTCGGGTCTCGGGTTTGACCCGACCCCGCTTGGTTTTATTGCCTTCAGGAACTGAGGACTGAAATGTCATTTTGTGTTTGTCGTGAGCAGTTTATTGCATCGCTGCATATAAAAAGGGGGAAAACCCCGTTCACTGTTTTATTGAAGGGTAAAACAGTTTTAGAGAGAGAGAACTAGAGCCTTTGGCAAGGGATTTTTTGTCATAAACGTTCCAACCAAAACTTATAGAGACAGGCCCTTAGGAGTTTTTTTTATGAGTTTCAAGAAGTGCGAAGCTTCGCAGGGTGATTACGAACACTTTTCGACAAGCGTCGAAGCTTTATAAGCAAGGAAGAGGGCTTCTCAAGGTCTTAGCAGGATTTATAAAGGTGCTCTGCTGGGGTTTGAGTGCTTCTCCGGTCGTTATGCTACTGAGGAGGTCGGAAAGAGTTTAGAGGGCTTTGCCAGTCCTCTGGTTGTTGGAGGAGTAAGAGAAGGGGCTGCATTAGGCTCACTGAAAACTCGGTGGAATTTCAATGAGCTTTGATGAACTGTTGAAGTGGGTAACCTGGGGGAAGGGAAGACCCGCAGGGTTGCAGGGAAGTCTTATGGGGACTTCTGGTGGTTTGAAGTGGATTTTCGGCGGAGAGGAGAAATGCCGGTAGGAACCCGAAGGGTTGTGGGACTATAATGGTCACGAAGATGGAGGGTCATGGGACTGCAAATGGTCGTCCTCCGCATGCACAGTGACAGGCCACGCTGCAAGTGTCAAGCAACGTGCCAAGATTTCAAGGGACGCACGTGCGACGCGTGCTGACAGCTGGAGCAAGGCATTAATACGCCTTGGTCTATCACCGTCTTGGAGCGAGGCATTAATACACCTTGGTCTATCACCGTCTTGGAGCGAGGCATTAATACGCCTTGGTCTATCACTGTCTTGGAACGAGGCATTAATATGCATCAGCACCCTAGCATCCTCTGCCTTTGTTCTAATGGCCGAGTCTTCAAGAGCCATTTCAGACGTGAAGAACCACCCACGAGAAGGGGAGCTTGGTGTTGATGTATTTCACGGTGAGAGATTAGTGAGAGGTGAGCCAATAGGGCTCACTGAAGCCTTGTGTGAACCAAGGTGGCCTTTGAGCATCAGATTTGTGTGCACCCCCGTCCAGCTAGTGACGCGGGAAGATAATGATGAAAATGTGAGTATAAAGAAGGGGGTAGGCCTTCTACATTGCCTACTCTGGACAAGTGGATGGTGGAAACCTCGAGCTTGAAATGGTCTTCTTCTGGTTTGCGGGTACAAGGGGAACACCAGTACCTAAAAGGGGTACTCTTCATGAACCATGAAAGTGTTGTGGGATTTCAAGAATTTGCCCCAAACATGGGTGGATGATAAAAAGTAACCCTAATTGCTGAAAATTGAGATTAAATTGAGTTAAAAGAAATTAGAAAATAGGGTGCAAAATGATAGATTTTCCTCCTTCCTAACAATTTATGAAATTCCAAAACAATCCTTATGTTGCCTTAGAATTTGTGTGATCTTGCATGAATGATCCAAGGTCGTTCTGATGCCCGGTTGATCGTAAGATGATTGTTTTCCTGTAAGGCTCGGTATGGCAATTGATTTGATACCAACTTCAAGCCATGGATCGTGTTTTTAGTGCACAATCTGTGACTTGAAATTTGAGTGGATCATGATACTTCGGATCGACAGTGTACTCGTTCCTTGATGTTTTTCAGTGATTTCTTCTCTTAACAACACTGAGCAAGCCGTTATGATCGTGGGGCAACAAATGCAGCTCGATTGCATGCTTTAATGAAGATTTCGCAACTTTGGAATTTTGGTCAGAATCTGGAATTCCGGTGATTGAATTTGTAATTGCTTCATCGGCTTCATGTACAGAATCCGACCGTTCATCATGTACGGGGATTGGGCTAGTGATCGGGCTCACGAGCGGCATGATCCGGTCGCTTGAGCGAGACATGACGCTGCTGAATTTCCTGCACTTTCCTCACGGATTAGCAAACTCTCTCTATCTTTTCTTAATGCTCGTTTGTCGTCATGGGGCGTACCACATATCGAATCGCTTGTCTTGACTAGACAAACATGCTCATCAAATTTGAGCGCGATCCAACTTGGGATGGGTGAGATATGAGCATCGAAATTTACTAGTTGTGACTGTCCCTTTCATGGTGTGGAGTTGCAGGGTGGCTGCACTGGAATAGTATGTGGTCCCTCCTGTTTCACTCTTTTGCCTATAACTTCTTCCTGGTATGTTTGCTCTAGCTAAAATTTGACCCCTAGGGGTTTTCAACTTTTTCGGTTCAAATGGTGGTGGTCCCACATGAAATTGAGAAACAAAAAATGTAGCTCTAGTTATAGGGTCCGTTTCAGGCTGCTAGAGGCCAATTTTGCTGGAACTGTTTCTCAGTCTGCGCTACCTTAGATATGTTGGAATGCGATGAAACTTGGCAGGAGACTTTTGAGAGACCTCAGGGAAGATCATGGTAAGATATGGGGCTATTCTAGGACTGTCAGAATTTCCACTATTTGTGAAGCCTTTATTGAGCGGGGGCTCCATGTTGATGAAAAATACCTTCCAACAAGTATAAGAAGAAGATGAACAAGAATATCATCGGGAAAACCGGCCATCTGATCTTCTCCATGCGCTGTACTGCATGATGCTCCAAGTCAGGATCATTACACCAAAACTATTTGTACAGCCCAAATACCTCCCTCGAAGGGCCAAAAAATGGTGGTGCTCGTTGTTTGAACACATCATATAGAAGCCAGTCAATAAAGCCTTAACATACAGTGGATTTCCAGACAGTCTCAGAATTATCCCAGAATAGGTCAGAATCTTCCTAAGCACTCTAAAGGCCACCAACCAAGTTTTGTCTCAATCCGACATGTCTAAGGCAATGTAAACAAAAAAACAATTTCATAAAAATCAGCCTCTAGCACCTGAAATGAACCCCGTAACTAGAACTATATTTGCGGTGCATCAAACAGTTATAGAACTACTGCCATTGGATTCGACACGATCGAAAACCTTTATGAGTCAAGTTTCGACTTGATCAGAAATATCAGGACAAAGTTATGGGTTAAACATTAAAAGGGGGTAGGCTGCACGCTATTCCCGTGCGGCCTCCCTACACCAATCTCCATTAAAGGAGGTTGGTGTGCACAGTCTTGTGCAGCAACTTCAAAGACCCGTTTCTCACTCGTTCTAAGTCGGATCGATCTCAAATTTGGTGAGCATGTTCGTCTTATTAAGACGAGCGTTTTGATTAGTGGGATGACCCGTGATAATACCCTAGCAAGAAGAAAAACTAAGTAGAATTTGATGATTCATAAAGTTGATGATTGTTGGGCAGGGGTAAAACAGTCCTCTTGCACCCAATTTTAGAATTTCTTTTAATTCAATTAAATTATAATTATCATCAATTTAGGTAGTTTTTGGGAGTACACCCATGTTCGGGTCCAATTCTATAAGTACATGCTAAACACAATTGTTATAGGACCCTTGATTTTTCAATACTCATCAATAAAGATTTGAGAGTTTTCACGTTCAAATTGTGGGTACGTCTTGAAGAGAGAGAAAAGAGAGAAGAAAAGGTCTGGTTCGTTTTGGTGAAGGTAATTTCTCTCTCCTCCTCTCATCTCTCTTTTTCTCTCTCCTCTTCTCGTCTATCTCTTTCTCACTCCTCATCTCATCTCTCTCTTTCTCTCTTCTCTTCTAATCTATCTCTTTCTCTCTCCTCCTCTCATCTCTCTCTTTTTCTCTCCTCCTCTCATCGCTCTTTCTCTCTCCTCTTCTAGTCTATCTCTTTCTCTCTCCTCATCTCATCTCTCTCTTTTCTCTCCTCTTCTCGTTTATCTTTTTCTCTCTCCTCCTCTCATCTCACTCTTTCTCTCCTCTCATCTCTCTCTTTCTCTCTCCTCTTCTCGTCTATCTCTTTCTCTCTCTTTCTCTCTCCTCTCATCCATATCTCTCTTTCCTTTTTCTTCTCAGATCTTCATTATTCACTTTCCTTCTCCCTCTTCTATCATTTTTTCTTTTTCTTCACTTTCCTTCTCTCTCACTATTTCTCTCTCTTTCTTCTCTGATCATGCATGGCGGAGCTGATGGCCGAGTGTGATGTCCTTATACTTCTAGGGCATAGATAGTTGGTCGGGCCTTAACCTGAGTGGCCGGCTGGGCCTCTGTCAAAGTTCATCTTATTCCCCTGTGTCATGGATGGTAGAAGCTCATCACTGTCTATGTTTTCTCTCGCTTCTAATTCTTATGTCATGGACGGTGGAAGCTCATTGTCATCCATGTTTTCTCTCTCTTATTCTCCTGTGTCATGAACGGTGAAAGCTTATCACTGTCCATGTTTTCTCTCTCCTCTAATTCTTATGTCATAGAAGGTAAAAGCTCTTCATCGTTTGTGTTTTCTCGTTCCTCTTCTCTCATCTGTCATGGATGGTAGAAGCTCATCGCCGTCCATGTTTTCTCTTTCTTCACTTCTCTATCATGGATGGCGGAAGCTCATCGCCGTCCATGTCTTCTCTCTTTTTTGATTCCTCTGTCATGGACGGTGGAAGCTCATCTCCATCCATGTTTTCTCTCTTCACTTCTTTGTCATGAACAATAAAATTTCATCGTCGTCCATGTCTTCTCTTTTCTGATTCCTCTGTCATTGACGGCGGAAGGTCATTGCCATCTATGTTTTCTCTCTATTCAGTTCTCTGTCATGGACAGCGGAAGCTCATCACTATTCATGTTTTCTTTCTCTTCACTTCTCTATCGTGGATGACGGAAGCTCATTGTCATGTATGTCTTCTCTCTCTCTTGATTCTTCTATCATGGATGGTGAATGCTCATCATGTCCATGTTTTCTCTCTCTTTTCTCCTTTGTCATGGACGGCAAATGCTCATTGCCGTCTATGTCCTCTCTCTTTGCTCAATCCTTTGTCATGGACGGTGGAAGTTCATCACCGTCCACGTTCCCTATCTCGCTTTCCTCTCTATTCTTCCCCCTTCCCCTTCTTTCTTATTGTTCCTTCTTCCTCTTTTCCTCTCTCTCTCTCTTTCCTATCTTTTTCTCACATGCATGACATCTGCAGTATTATGCATGCCTTTTCCTCTCTCTCTCTTTTCTCTGTCTGCTCTTCTTTTCCTCTTGTTCGATCAAGGGAGGCTAAGTCAAGCACTGCCATGGTAATCTCATCGTCTAGTAGTACTGTCATTGTGTTAGATTAGTCACTATGCCCACCTTACTGCCACGATAGGTTAGCCATCGCGTCAGGCCAGTTGATCATGGTTCTATCATCTAGTGGTATTGTCGTTGTGCCAGTCTAGTTACCGTGCCCATCTTGCTACCATGTCAAGTGAATGACTTGCTGGTCTAGATACTATGTCAGTATAGCCATCTAGTCAAATTCCTATCTTCCCTATTCCTCTATTCTGTCTCTTTCTTCTTCTTTCACGTATCCTCTTACCCTTTTTTCTTCTTTTTAATGTGCATGCTTATGTGCATTTGCCCAAAGACAAGGAGGGGTCACTTCACCCACTTGTCTTGTAAACTAACCATGTGTATGTAATTGCTGAAAACAAGAGAGTGCAAGCCAAGGGAGCTGATTCCGAACCAGTTTTACAACTGGGGGGACTTTCTATGTGATCTAAGAGGGCAGCCATGCGAGCCAACCCGAGTAAGTCCCAAACCCACCCTAGATTCCTCTCTCATCAATTGGTATACTTGCCCTTGCTCTTGAACGAGGTTCTCGAGAGAGATATCTCAAAGTCTTGAGTTCCCCCAAAACCCGAGACACGTGCTGTCAGATCATCCAGATCTGGAGGGCGAGATCGAGACACCTAACTAGTATGGTGACTCCACTGGGGACTTACTACCCCTTCGTCGGATCGTTCTTGTTTGGCAAGTTTCTCATTTGTTTTTTTGTTTCCACACATTACATGGCTTATGGGTTCTTTTACCCGTTTATCCGAATCAAGGATTTTCTGATCCCCACATTCACGAGCGTCCCTTGGGAACATGTTCCTCGAACTTCGTTCCCAACATTCCATCTGAGCAAAAACCCAATGTCTAGTTCCCAGGTCTTAACCTAAATAGGCGTGAGGAGGGACTTAAGAGTCCCTAACTCCCCATCTACTAGCTCTGGTGGCACTTCTGTCAAGGCACCCTACATCGGTAGCTTATCTGCTGCCACTCACAGCATGCACCTTGCCACCGAAAGTCACTTGTCGGTCGTATTGCCGAGGTACGTCGGAAGGTTGCCCAGTCCCTTTTTTCAAAAGGTAAGCAAGTTGTTGTTGCTTCTGCGGGTCGCCGCAAGGCTTCCCCCCACATTCTTGCACCACCACGAGTCTCTACCCTTAGAGGCTCATCACATCGAGGCGGAGACCCTAGGGCCTCCACCTCTTGCACAAACCATAAGGCTCGTGGGTCATCCACTCTAGCCACACCTCGGGGCAACCCTTATGTTACGTTGAGTCAGCATCTAGGATTAGGCCTCCTAAAGCCAGGTCCTACACACAATATGCATATGCATCCTAGTGCTCGGGGAAATGCCATTTCTGCATCAACTCAAGTACACGGGAGACGACACCTTCGTCTTCCCACTCAACAGACACTAGCACACCCTGTAAGGAGCAGGCTTCCACCTGTTCTCTTATAGACACTTACTCGCAGTTCTTGGCCTCATAAGGCCAAACCACTTGCTCGAGCCCGGACTGACCCCTAAGTCACCCGTGATCCTTCTTCAAGGGGTGCACAAGGGTCGCCGTCACACACAATCCCTTGCCCCCGACTAAGACACCGACAAGAATCAACCCTTTTCCTGCCTCCTCCTCCTTCGTCGGGTAAGCACCCCTAGCTATGGTACTCGAAGATCTTCCCTAAGAGCACCATCTTGAACCAGCCCCATCGTCTTGGTCATGCCTCTGGTGTCCATAAGAAGGCTCGGGGCAGAGACCTGATGGGAGATCAAGTCCATCCTCCCCAGCACAGGATGACCCCAGTTCCTGGCCCACACCCTTTGCTTCACCTAATGGAAACAGCTCTTTCCTACGCAAGAAGATCCTACTAGCTACAGACTCGATAACCGTTCTGGCATGAGGTCCATCAAAACCTCAAATCTAAAAGCGATAGGGTCTGTAAATTTTGAGTCAGGAAGCAACCAAGACGGTCGGGGCAACCATCTTTGACGACCCCCTTCATCTGAATCCCTTCTACCCTCTTCAGTTGACGAAGCCTGAAGAAGTCCATGAACCCTGCACAGTGGTAGGTGTCGTAGAAGATGACCCAGCCACTCAGCAGCCACAGTCCTAAGATCGTCGTGAACCGGTTCTCACGCAATCGGCATACAAGACTCGAGTCTAGTTGGGGCATGCTGACCGCTTGCTGACCGATCTTCCATGTGCGACTCGTTAAGCCCGAAAGCCCTCAACTGCAACTAAGGCTGACCACCCTTGAGAAATGGTCAGCGTAATGGTTGTAAACAAACCTGGTGACTCTCAAGAAGAGCGTATGAATAGGTTCCAAGACATGGTACGTACAATGATGGAGAAGATTGATCATATAGATGTCACGCAACAGTCGGCTAACCATGAAATCAACTCTCATCATTCCGATGATGCGCCTCTAAGGCATCTTCCTCCTCTTTCCTCACAAAACAATTCCATCCCTCACCCTGTCTCATAGGTAGACATTGATGCTATGGTAACCCACAGCTTAAAGAACCGGAAGATCCCAAGTATACATGGAGCAAGGCTTTACCAAAAGTCATATCCTTCTTATATTGATCAGGTACCATTTCCTCAGACTATAAGAAAGGGAAGTTTCCTCTATTCAATGGAAACACATCCCCGCACCAGCATATCGCCCACTTCGAGGCCGCATGTCGAGAGACAGTGGTATTCCCCATCAGTTTGTTGAAACCCTTGATGGCCTGGCTTTTCAGTGGTATGCTCGGCTTCCCCCAAACTCACTACATACTTGGGAGGAAATGGAGAAACTGTTCCACCAGTGCTTCTATGAGTGTTGGAAGATATTTTTCATCATCATGGGGCCCTTGTTCAATAAAAGCCTAGCAAACAGTGGAAATTCTAATAGTCTTAGAATAGCCTCAGAACTGGTCAAGATCTTCATGACAACTCTCAAAATTTTCCTGCCAAGTTTCGTCACTTTCCGACATGTCTAAGTTAGTGCAGACCGAGAAACAGTTCTAGGAGAATCAACCTCTTGCACCCTAAAACAGACCCCTATAACTAGATATATATTATCGGTGTCTCAATTTGTTTGTGGGACTACCTTCATTAGATTTGACACGGTTGAAAACCTTGAGTGGTCAAATTTCAGCTTGAAGGGATATCCCAAGAAAACGTTATAGGCAAAAGAGTGAAACCTGAGGAGCCGCACACTATTCTTGTGCAGCCACCCTGCAAATCAACACCATTACGGGACAGTCACGACCAGTGACTTTAGATGCTCATATCTCACTTGTCTGAGATCGGATCAACCCCAATTTTTGTGAGCATATTCTTCTCATCAAGACGAGGGTTTCGATATGTGGCATACCTCGTGACGATGCCCGAGAGCGAAGAATATCTATAGAGAAGTTGCTGATCGTGCCTCGCTTTAATGGCCAAATCACACCTCTCGCAAACTCGATTGACGTGAGACCAGCTCCATCACGTGCATAAGGTCTGTGGTCGTCACTGGTCCGAACCTCGCATATGATGAACGAATAGATTTTGCACACGAAGCCGATGAAATGACTGCAAATTCCATCGTCGAAATTCCAAATTTCGACCAAAATTCAAAACTTGTAAAACTTTAGTTCGGGCACAGAATCAAGTTGGGTTTGTTGCCCTGCGATCGTGACGACATGCTCAGTGTTGTCCAACAAATAAATCATAGAAAAACATCAAGAAACGAGCGCACAATTGATCCAAAATTTTAAGATTCATTCATATTTCAAGTCACATGATGGTGCTCTAAGAACACGATCCATGGCTCGAAGTTGGTAACTAATCGATCACCATGCTGAGCCTTTCAAGAAAATAATCATCTTTCGATAAACTAGGCATCGGAACGACACCGGATCATCCACAAAATATCCTGTATGTTCTAAGGTAACATAGGAAGTATTATAAAATTCCACAACTTGTTAAGAAGGGGTAAATCTGTCATTGTACACCCTATTTTCTATTTTCTTTTAATTCATTTTAATCTTAATTTCTAGTAGTTAAGGTTACTTTTGATCATCCACCCATGTTTGGGGTACAATTCTATATATACTGTACCATCATTGTATTTAAAAAGGCTGGAACTCTTTACAAAAGAGAGAGTTTTTACTTAATAGAGTTTATCTTTCTTCTCATTGTTGGGTCACGTTGGGAGAGATAGAGTAAGGAGAGAGAAACTGTTGGATCGATACCCTTAGGCTCAAGTAAATCTTCTCTCTCTTTTTTTTTCTTTTTCTTTTCTTCTTCTCTCTCTTTCTCTCCTTCTTGTTCCTCTTCTCCATCTGAGCTCCCCTCAAAGGCCATGCACAACAGTGGTAGTGTCGTGCATGCCTCTCATGTGATCTCACAGGTCTCGCATAGCGATGCAGCACCATGCACGAGCCTCCCTCTCCTTCAGTTCGTCCATCTCTGTTCCCTAGCGAGGTTTGCAGATGGTGCTGCTCATCACCATCCACAGACATATCCTCAATGCCTTAGTGAAGAGCACAGATGGCGAAACTCACTGCCACTGCCGGGTCTCCTCTTGCTGCACGCCTATCGCAGAAAACTGTGCCTATCGCTGCTCACGAGAGGTCTCGATAATACCTATCACCGTCCGTGAGCTTCATTTGAGTGAGCGGTGCCTATCACCCTTCGCGAGCCTCCTCCGCGTGCTCGATGCATATCACCGTCAACAAGCCTCCTTTGTGCGTTCGGTGCTCATTGTCGTTCCTACTGCGTCCCACGCCTATCGCCGTGCGCCTCACGAGAACTATCACCGTGTTTTTCATAAACAGCTATCGTCCCATGCTTCACGAGTGGCTATCGCCGCCCGCGTAGCGATGCGCTGCCTTCTTGTGTTACCAATGGCAATGCCTAATGCCGTCTGTAGTTCCTTGCTCCCCCTCAAGCCGTGAGAAGTAGGGTCTAGTGCCGTCCAAGGGGCGTGACATTACTGCTCCCCGGTCGTGGGTGGCAATGCCTAGGGCCATCGGGACCCTATCTCTTTGCCGTCTCATGCCTTCTCTTCAATCTTTCTTCTTCTCATTCGATTGAGGGTTGACCTAGCCTAACACCGCCATATCGGCCTCTATTTTGATTAGTATTGCCATCATGCTGGTCCTGAGTACCATACCTATCTTGCTACCACCCCGAGTCGGTCACTGTCCGGCTATCAAGCTAGTCTTATCCCTTCGTCAGTTTTCTTCTCTCTTCGACCTTTGTTTGAACCTTCTACTTCATCACTATAATCCCTCACATTCTTAGCCTTACGAATGTGCATCGCCCTAAGACAAGTGTGGGCCCTTCCAGCCACTTGTCTTGTAAATTAACCATAGTAGTGTTGTACAAAAAAACAAGGATATTGTAAGTTAAGGGAGGCGATTCCGAACCAGTTGAAACAGCTGGGGGGCTTTTCGTCATGATCTAAAAGGGCACCCACGCGAGTCAGTTCGAGTAAGTCACGGACCCAGGTGTGGTTGATCCCCACCTCACATCCAAAATTCATCTGTCACTAGTTCGATACCTGCCCTTGTTCTTAAACAAGGTTCCCAAGAGAGCGATCTCAAGTCTCGAATTTTCCAAACTCGAGACATTGTCACCCGATCACCTAGATCCAAGGAGGCGAGATTGAGGAACGTAACCAATGAGGTCGAGAGAGGTCGAAACCACCGAGCTCTTCACCTTGACCACCCAAAATCTCAATGAGACTGTGGGTTGATTCATATCAAGGTGGAGAGATTCCATCCCAATCCCATGCCTGAGAAGGAAGCAGTTTAAACCTGTGTGTGAAACATGCGACCTTAAATTGCTTTACATGTTGAGGCCACCAATCTGACCTCCATGTCAGAGGTAATCTCTAAGTCGGTCCACATAGAAAGCCTGTCACACCACCACGATGGGTCACGAGCACAATCTCCAAGCTCAGGAAACAATCGGGGAAATGGTAGCTTTCGGACCAATACCCGGGGCAACCAATACAAAGGAGTAATCAGTGTGGTCGTCAATGTAAGAGACCCAAAGAAGGCTCCCTCTTAGAATTTGGACCTCTCTAAAGGGGTAAGCAGAGCAAAGACAGCACCGCAGGCAGGCAAGCAACAATAATTGTACAATCGAGTACCCCCATTTGCAAACCTTAATCGAGATGATTATTGGACTAGGCATAAGAACAAAATCTACCCCTTTGAAATGGAATTGGTACCTGCACTACTCTGATTGTTACTGAAACATAACATGATTAAGCTCCCAAAGACTAAGTTCCCTAATCAAGCCAGACTCGATACCCACATGAATCACTGTGCTTATCAGCGAGGGATAAACCACCCCACAAAGGACTGCTACACGTTAAAAGACATTATCGAAGCCCTAATCCAGAAGGGTCAGATAAAACTCGAAGATCTAAAGAAGGCATTTGGCGCAGCAGAAGCCTCCCAAGTAGTGGCAGTCCACAGGAAGACGTAGCACCTGATCTCCTTTGCACCTTGGTCGTTATGATGCTTCAAGAAGGCCTCATCACACCAAAACTAGCAAGGCAGCCTCGACGCCTTGCTCAGGGAACTGAGAACCATTGGTGCCCGTACCATCCGATATGGGGCCACGACCTGAGCACATGCTCTAGTTTCCATGATATAATCGCAAAGAAACTACAAGGATGCCAAGAGTCGTACAATGTTCTAGAGTCCTGGGTATGTTCCAGAGTCCAAGAGTCCAGAGTCTAGAGTCTTAGATACAGTCCAGAGACCAAGAGTCCAAGAGTCTAGAGTCCAAGAGTCTTACAACCTCCTCACACAAGTCTTGGGTAAAGATGACTCAGATCCTACTGATCCCTTGACTTCTCAACCATGGACAGTCCATGACAGGTGGAGTAGACTCAAGTCCTTAAGGCGAGAAGTAGTTCGTCAAGCTAGGGTTGTCCATAAACTTAGCGAGACGGATCAACCACTGCCAATGAAAACAAAAAAGAGACGGGCACCAAGGGCTGCTCACCAGAGAAACAAGACTGCTCAACCGCCAATTGAGCTTGAATTTCTCAGGCCTCTTCCCCCATTGCCAACTTTAATGGACTTTATCCCCGACACGATCATCCTTCCTTCCTCCCCACGTCAAGAGGATGTCCCCAAGCCAAGTTCTTCTTAGAATACATCCAATGAGGGCGACAATGTTAAAAGCACTCCCTAACGGTCTAAGAAGTGGAAGAACCTAAAAGATATCCTGCAAACGTCCAACTCTAGTGATGACGTAAAACACTGCCCAGATCGGTCCGATGAGGGGAACGACCTTAAAAGTCCTTCACCTACTTCTCCTTCTTTTCCTTCTTCTTCTCATCCTTCTTCTTCTATGTATATTACAGGTACGACCTTGAAACGTCCAAACTTTGAGGCTCTTGACAGAGAACTTGAAGGAACCAATATAGCAGGATGCACAGGAGGCGTTTGAAAAAGACACTAGCTCCAGTGGCCTCCTGAGCCCGACTTTGAGTAGAGGCTGAGAGAATCAAGAATGCAGAGCTTCTATTCTCATGAAGTTTGCCACACAGTGCAGATATCAAAAGCATCACCAAGCACGAGGCAAATGAGCCTCAGATCAGGAAAGATGTTGCAACCTCCACCTCAGAAGCCAGGTACCTTGAAGTTTCCTGATCCACCCCTTCTCCCTCACCCCAAGACTTCAAACAATACACCCATTCTCCAGCTCTTAGGACTCCTTCCTCGCCCAAGTACCTGGGACAATCCACTCATCCTCCAATTCCTTGGGATGCTACTGGTCCGATATACCTAGCCACCTCTAAGCTCCATCACCCAAACCAAGCCGACTGTGCAATCAAGTCTACCAGCACGCCAAAGTAAACCTCCTCCACGTAAACCTGCTCTCCAACCTGTTGTACCATGCAAACCAGTGGCAGGGCCAATAACTCAAAAGGCTGATGAGGAAATATGATGTGATGAGGCACTTAAGGAAGAGTTCGGCCCTTCTCAGCATTTATGATGCTCTCATGCTCTCAAGGAATTATCATATGGCTCTAATCTAGGCTCTTTCCAATCTAGAAGTATATGAGGCCGAAGTGGAACCCACTTAGGTGGACCCATCGACCTTGAGTGGATGTATGGCGATCACCTTCTCAGAGCATGATCTGCAATTGGTAGAAAAATTTCACAATCGCCCACTCTTTGTGACTGGTGAGTTACATGCATGCCCCATCAACCGAATTATGTTGGATGGAGGGACAACAGTCAACCTTATCCCAAGGAGAATCCTCACTCGATAGGGATTAGGTTCTGAAGATCTCACTCTGACGCATATCACAATTCAAGGATTCAACCAGTCAGGAGAGAAGCCGGTTAGCACTGTCCGGCTTCGTCTTAAGATTGGTGAATTTAACGACTATGCTTAGTTTCATGTAATCGACACAGACACCTCCTACAACATCCTTCTCGGCAGCCTGTGGCTCCATGATCAGGGGGTGGTTCCATCCACATTACACCAGTGCCTCAAGTATAGTCGAGATGGGAGTCAGCATACTGTCTATGCCGATAAAAGACCGTTTCCTATAGCCCAAGCCCACTATGCTGATGCCAAGTATTACTTCACAGATTCGGTGTCATCCTAAAAGCCAAATGATGGTGACTACAAGTTTATAGGAAAGACAGAACCTTTGTCTCATGAAGATGTTGAGGACAGTGGGCGAACACTGGTGGATATCTTCAAAGAAGAGGAAAGACAAGGCAAAATTCTCCCTTTGACTCCCCTTCATCCTAGCATGCTATTCACCACCCCTGAAGACGAAGCTCCATCTCCGCCTGAAGATGAAGCTTTCTCTTCTGCTTCCAATTCAGAGCCACCTTTGCAGGAAGATGAACCAAAGGTCACTCCAGAAATGGAGCAAGTCATGGGGATAGAATTTCTGGCTCCAAAGGTCACCTACACGCTGGACCATCAAAAAGTCCTACATGTCCCTATCGCACTCTTGAAAGAAGAAGTGGCACGCCAACCCCATGGAAGATTTTTAAAAACCCGATTGCTATAAGCATAAATGATACTCCTCGTCCCACCTCAGGGTCAGTTCAGACCAGTTGTCACCTACAAGTTCTGCACTTCCCTGATTTGGTGGGAGGAGAGAAGTTTGAGAAATGATAGCCTTCTCTCCCTCAAGAACATGATCCCCTAGTCGAATTAAGAATCTAAGTTTGCAGTCTCTAGAGCCAATTGGAGGTTATGCGTATCGCTTCAAAACATCTCAAGGAGTTTGTGCTTGAGACCAAGAGCTATGACGAGCTTGAAGTTAACGCACCCAGAATGAAAGCCAAAGCCCCTCCTGATTGGACTCTTTACACTAAGCAAGCTCATAAAAAAATGCGAAAAATGGATTATGAGTCTTTGTCCTATCAAACGTTAAGGGGAGAAGAAGCAATTGATCTCCCATTCGAGGTCATTGAAGCCACAATAGCTTATCACAATACAAAACAAGGCTTAGGCTATTCTTCCTTGGCCCCTTGGGACAATAAACACTTCGAGAGGCGCTCAGGCCCAAAAAGAGCAAATGAGGTGCATCGAAGTAAAAGAAGAATGAAGTCATGCAGTAAAATTAGCCAAAAAAAAGGGGCATCTCATTCATAAATTCAAAATTTATACAAGTGCTGCCAAAGAAAGGACACTTTAAAAAATGATCAATAATCTTATTGATCATTGCTCTGGTTGTTGTAGAAGAAGCCTCGGCATGTTGGATACACTCCTTTAGCTTGACCACCATTTGAGCCTCCAGTCCCATAGAGGCGGTTTCTGATTTGATGGTGTTAGTGAGTTCAGATAGATCCTCAGCCAAAGAAGCATCCAAGGCCCTTCTCTGAACCATTTCCCTCTCAAGAGCAATAAACGCGTCCTTCAGCTTTCCTATCGCCTCCCTTATGCCTATCATCCTATTGAAGCAAGCTCTCCCCTCCATCTTGAGATCAAGATGATGGGCAATCATAGTGGCTTTGTTCTGAGCACGAGCTTCTATTCCCTCACGATGGCGTGATATTGACTCCTCCAAGGAAGCCTGCTTGTTAGTATCAACCTCATGGTGCAACCTCCAGCTCTCCAAATCATCTAAAGTAGAGTTAAAATGAGAGGGAACTTATGGCTGTTCCCCAAAATGCTGGTCACAGCAAAAAATTCTCTAAGTTTGACTATTGCCTCGCCCAGCTCATTGAGAGGCAGCTCCCTTAGACCCTGAAGACCTGCATGGAGCATATCCACAATTATGCTAGAAATTCAACTGAAAATAAGTCTAGATGGTACTCCCAGGTCCACCACCGCTGAAAGAACTTCGGTTTCAAGGGCTGGGCTCGAAGGGTCGACAGCCATGTGAGTCACTGGCTCTTCTGGTGCAATTTTGAACCCCAAAGCGTCAGGAACCTCAGGTTCAGAGGCAACCCCGGCCTCAATATGCCGGGCCTCTTTAAAACTAGCCTCATCACCTTGACCTTTGCTTGATGGAGCCACCACTCCTACCCCAGCATGCTCCAAAGGAGCCTCTTCCTCTTGTCTCTCACTCTCTGCCATGGCCTCCACGAGTTCAAGGCTTGCATCTCTTCCTTGTTCCTCACTCTCCTGAGCTATCACTTCAGCCTTGACAAGTTTAGGGGCCATTTTTTCCCTTTGGCCTTCATCTTCCAACGTCACCACTTCGGGTTCAGCCGTGGCTTTTTCCACCTAACCGGCATCCTCTACAGTAAAAAATCTTGTCACAAAAATCTCAACCCCATCACCTTCCTGACCTGTGCACTCTAGGGCAGTAGCCTATTGATGCTCAAGAGCCTCGTTAACAGTAGGCCCCTTCTCATGAAAGATGCATGGGTCCTCATCATCCATTATTACAGACCCTATCTCATTTGGGGTAGTAACCTCTTAAGAGTGAGAGGCCATGTCAGTGTCAAGTTCCTCTACTTGGGTAATGATAGCAGGGCCTTCAGTCTCATTGATCTCTACTGGAACCGGATCTAATTCAGGAACCACCCTTGGACCTGGAGACACCACCTCAAGTTCCGGAGTCACCACTCGTCCCGATTAGAAGCAATGATAATAGGCTCAGAGGGGCCAAATTCATCTACCTTGGTCTCTAAAGAAGTAGAAAAAATTTCAGGAGAGGCAGAAGATGATCGAGAAAGGGCTGAAGATGACATTGAGGAAGTAGCTAATGCATCATAAGAGGAAGAGTTACCTTTTGATTCTAAAATCACAAGAAGTTTGACACCCCGACGTCTCCGAGCAGGTCTAACTGCCTGAGCCGCTGCACAAGTACCAGTAGGGGCAGAACGTTTCCCTTTATTCCCTTCTGTTAAAGAAGAAGCAACCACCTTAGAACTCCCCACTTGTGAAGAGCCTACAACAACAGCACCGCGAGGGCCGCTCTAGATCAACGCGTTTGTGTCTTGGATTGGATGCCCTTCATGACCTAGGCCCTTTCGGCCCTCCTTCCATTCGAAGACAGAGCTGTGTTTATCAACGATGCTCCCAGTCTTTTTCTTCATGGCAAGAAATTGTGGCGAAGTGTCCTTAGCCGCTATCCCTTGAGGAATCCTAAGAGCTTCCCAATTCCAAAGATAGCCCGTCAAAAATCTCGCCAAAAGCAGGAGCATTGACAATCCTCCTTTGTCTAATCTCTTGACGCCAATTGCAGTTTTCCCCTTTTCAGTGGTGATCAGCCTCCTAGTATCCCGAGCTAGTAATCCTCCACCAGCGTGCATAGGCCTCAATCACCTGAACCCTTCTGCCAAAGTGGGGTAGCGCATACTTGCTAATCTCCTTCTCCTCCAAACATGTCGACCATGTGGTCCGTACATGCTCTGGAAACCAACATTCTCGAAGAGTCCCAAGCTCTTCCTTTTTCCCTGTGTTTACTATGCCACGGTGCTTTTCAAAAAACCCAGAGAAAGGGCAGCTCTGATCAAGCCCGTGCTAACGAGCGAAGAGATGAGGGAAGTACCCTTCCAGTCTGGCACAATGCCTGGTCCAATAGGGAAAAACCCCCCTCTAACTCTCAACATGAACATGAGCACCCTGATAGTCGTGGGAGCATCATCCAACTCCTTCCCCAGTTCATCAATAAAAGCGGGGTCGGTAAAACTCCCAACAGGAAATGAGAACCGTCGCATATTTTGGGAGTCATTCGCAAACAAGCTCCGAGCCTCCCCTGAGCTATGAAAGATAGCCTTTTGATGAACAATTCTTATCAAGAAGGGGAAAAGTTTCTCCCCCGAGCCCTGACTCGTGACATAGGTTGAAGGGAAATAGGCCCCTAGCCACCCATGCACATAATGGACGAGGAATGGAGTATTAAAATCTCTAGGAAAGGCTTCTCCCCCGACAATTTCATTTCCCCCCTCTTTTCCTTTGTAGGCTTTCCCCTTGGAGATAGCTCCTCGCTCGTGGTAGATGTTGCATAGGATTGGTTGAGCAAGAGTGTACTGGCGTCCCCTCGCCATATCATAAGCTACATAGAGTGTACCTGGTCGGATGTCATCTGCCCCTCCAGGAATAATGAATTTTCATAAGAATAAGGCCAGTTAAGTGGCCAAGATGACAGAGTTGTCACTGATCTCACGTTGATAGATGGGCGGCGTCTCCTAAACAACTGCCTTCCCCTTTCTTCCTGAAGAGCCTCGACCAGCCTTGAGGTAATTCCCATAAAAGAATCTCACCCATTTGGTGAAGGTTACTTGACCGTTGCTAGACTTGGAATGAAGCAACTGGTATATCTCGAAAACTTCTTGAAGACTGGCAGGCGGTTCCTCTCTCCTTAGCCGAGCACCACCAAAGATGATCGAGTTCTGCAGCACGAACTCCTCATACATGGCCCCGATTAGTGGAAGGCCGTTAATAAAATGAAGATCCATTAAGGAGATTCCTGCCTCCCCGTGCCCAAGGAGATATGTGTTGCTAACATGACTCCATGTCTCTAGTAAAACCTTGATAGTATTGGAGCACCGATCATAATAGCTAGCTGAGCATTGAACTGCTGATAGTAGAGAAGCATGCTCCTGAATTCTTCTGTGTGACCCTAGCACCTCGATGGTCCAGGAAGAGTACCCTTTTAAATATTGGTGCTCCCCCTACCACATCAGCCCCTTGGTACTGGCAGAAGACCACATCAGCCCCTTGGTACTGGCAGAAGACCACATCAGCCCCTTGGTCTTCACCATTCTCTTCCCTAAAGTGAGTAAATTGGCACTGGAGGCCACATTCCTATGCATACAATGAAGAAGGGCCAGTCCTTCTTCAATATGGATATTTCCATCAACATCCTCCTGGACTTCAAAAAGAACGTGGTCAGTAACAAAAGTGATGATGAGAGGCCACTTTGGCCTGCACAATGCATCAATGAGCCAAATGGGCTCTCCCCTCATTAAACACTAAATTCACCAGTGCTGACCTCTCCTCCCCTCAGAAGGTTCTACACATTAAGAATCCTGTGAGAAGGCTCGGCCATCTTATGAAGCTCAAGGACTCACTTCTGTTCAAAAATCACTAAGGCGCAGAATAGCACCGGCTGTGTTTGCCAAAATCCACTGCCGGCTGTGTTCTCAAAGGCCCAATGCCGACTGTGTTCACTAACACCTAGCACCGACTGTGTTCACTAATGCCTAGCACCAGCGGTGTTTGCCAATGCCTAGCGCCGACTGTGTTCGCCAATGCCTAGCACCGGTTGTGTTCACCAATGACTAACACCACTGTGTTCACCAATGACTAGCGTCGGCTGTGTTTGCCAATTCCTAGCACCAATTATGTTGTAAATAGCCTAGTGCTGGCTATGTTTGCAAAAGGCTAATGCCGGCTGTGTTCGCCTAAGCCTAGCACCGGCTGTGTTTGCCAATGCATAGCGCCGACTATGTTCCCCAAAGCCTAGCACCGACTGTGTTTTCAAAGGATTATGGCCGCTTGTGTTCAAATCTCCTGCACATGCTACAGATTCTGCACGTGTTACCTCGAGCCCCACTGCGCTGCCTGACAATTGCCGCCATGACGTGGCTTGATGCATGTCCTCGTACAAGTGGACTGGCAGACAATCACCTCCCGATGGCCCTACGCCTCCCACCTACTAATCACCTCACAGTGACCTCCATTTACCCCGCGACCTCTCGGTTTCCCACTAGAAAACTCTCCCTCTCCTACCGAAAACCGACTGAGAAACCTTTCCCCTTCCTACACTCTACCGGAAGACCACTAGAAATCAATGGAAGTCCCCAGGCATCCCCCTGCTGCAACTTCCGCCCTTCTCCCTTTCTCTAGAACCCTCAAAACTACTGTCGAAATTTCTGAAGCTCCCTAGTAAAGTCCCTATTTTCTTCACTACCCTTGTCGACAGACTTCTGCAACCACACAAATGCCCTTGTGTTCCCTTCGGTGTTCTCTTTTTTCAGTCAGAACCTTCCCTTGCTTGCCGGCAAACTCTTGCAAACTTCACTCGTGTACCCTACCTGCTCATTGGAGTTCTTGTTGGAAGCTCTCTCTCAATTATTAAACAACTTTCCTTAGCCTCTTTACCCTTCGTAAAACATAAAAATGGGGTTTGCCCCCTTTTTATAGACAGAGCTTACTTGAAGTGCCCCTCGCAAACCAAGAATGCCAGCTAGGTCCTTGAAGGCCAAACAACGATGGACCGGACTGGGTCGGGCTCAGACCCGAGGCCTGAATAAAGGTTTACTGCCGCGCATGAAAATTTAAGCAATAGCGACCAGGATCGGGTCGGACTTGAACACGAGGCTCGAACACTAACCCGTATCTAGTGCCATCTGTGTTCTCAATGACCCAGCATCTGCTGTGTTCTCAACGACAAAATCCGGTTGTGTTCTCAACGACCCAGCGTCAGCTGTGTTCTCAACACCCTAGCACCGGCTGCGTTTTCAAAGTATAGTGTTAGTCGTGTTCTTCAAAGCTTAGCGCCGGTTATGTCCCCAAGTTTACTATCGTGTGTGTTGCCATTGCTCATGCTAGCGTCGCATGTGTTGCCTCCGCCCGTGCTAAAATGTCATATGTATCAATGCCTCTACTTCTCAAGCCTACTGCTGTGTGTGTTACACTCCTCATGCTAGCGTTACGCATGTCCTAGCACCACGTGTGCTAGAACCTGATCACTACTCTGTGTGTCTTACCATTATCCCTAGTGGAGTTGCACCTAGGCTGTGACTCATGTTTCCCAGTTGAGTTGCTTCTAGGCCATTCCAGTTAGGCCACGGTTGATCATCACCAATGGAGTTAGGAGTAGACTATTATTCCTCATCCCTAGTAAGAACTACATCGTACTACAGCCCATTGATCCCCAGCAAAGTTAAGATCATGCTTATCCCTTTAATCTACTATGGGTTAGTCTCGCACCAAGCTGTGCTATCACCAGGAGTCGGGTTACCTTCAATGAGCTTATTCATGGAGTTTCATCTTTCACCTTAAGAAGCCATACTCATCCCCTAATCCCCAATGAAGTCTACTTCACATTTAAAACCCATGTTAGCCTTAATCATTTTATTCTCAGGGAGTCAAATTACTATTCACAAACCTATTCCCCACGGAGCTCCACCTACATGGCGACCCACACATTGGTCTGTGCTGCATGACCTTAAATTATACAGTCATAGTCCCTACTGTATGACCTTAAACTGCACAACCATGGTCCGTGCTGCATGACCAGCAATGGTCTGTGCTGCATGACCTTAAACTGCACAATCATAGTCCGTGTTGCATGAACGTAAACTGCATAGCCATGGTCCGTGCTGCATGACCTTTAACTAAACAACCTAGTTTGTGCTACATGACCTTAAATTGCACAACCATGGTCCAAATTATATGACCTTAAACTGTAGCGGAGGTCTAGTTGCATGACCTTAAACTGCATGGTCCTAACTGCATGACTTTAAACTACACAGTCAAGGTCCAGCTGTAAGACCTTGAAACTATAGTACACATTCTGGCGACATGACGTCAAAAGGCATAGAAACATGGTGCAAACTATATGACCTTAAAACTAGAGCGGAGGTCTAACCGCTTGACTTTAAACTGCATAACCACAATCCAAGCTATGTGGCCCTAAACCATAGTGCTTGTCCGGGCCTATAAGGGCTACAATTTTCTCCCAAGCCAGTATCGCCGCACGAGAAAGATGCAATGTCTAGCGAGAAGGCGCAAGGATTTTTGCTGTGCGCAAAAGGAGTGTGGAGTATTGCCATCTGAGGCATTGCCTCGCATGTTTAAGAGAGCAGCACAGGTTGGAGGAGAAGACAGGGCAGTGCCGGTTGGAAGAGAAGAGAGAGCAGTGCTGGTTGGAAGAGAAGAGAGGGCAGCGCTGGTTGGAAGAGAAGAGACGGTAGTGATGGTTGGAAGAGAAGAGAGAGCAGTGCTGGTTGGAAGAGACGAGAGAGTAGCACCGGTTGGAAGAGAAGAGACGACAGCACTGGGTGGAACAATGCTAGATGGAGCTGGGTCGGATGGAGTAGCGTTGAGTGGAACAATGCAAGTTGGAGTAGCGCCGGTGGGATAAGAAGAGAGCAGCGCCAGCTGGAGCAGCACCAATTGGACGTTTGATAATATGGCATCGAGAGTGTTTTAGTCAAACGTACAGCCTCAGTACATGTCCGAGCCGCCCCGTACGTGTTAGAGCAATGAGTGATTGCATCAGCCACACTGATTTCTAACCACCCTCTCCTTTTAATCCTTGGGCAATACGGGTCTCTCCCATTTTTCTCAACTTTCCCTCTCTCTTGAAGCTCACGGCAGCCTCTTTCAAGACAGCCCACTGGTGAAGCCAAGGAAAGCCCGTGAAGCCAGGAGTGAGCATTGTGATACCATGAGAAGTCAAGGTAAGTGGGTTTAGCTTTAGGCATCCATGAGTGTTGTAAAAATGTTGATATGGATTAGATAATATAAAGGAAAATGTGAAGAATGAATGGGTTAACATGAGGTTGAAGTTTCAGTTTGTGCTTCTCAATGCCATGACTGTGTCTACCATATGTTTGATCTTTTTATTTATGGAAACTCATGAAATCGCTCACTATGAGACTTCTTTTCACGAATAAGGTTCCAAGCCTAAAGTGTAGCTTGGCTAAGAAACATTAAGTGTCCTTTAAAAGTATATTAATCTGTGAATGTGAATTTTGAGAACTGTGAATTTTTTTGTAACTATATGTTCGATGACCAAATGGCATCCAAATAGGACCAAATCAGTCCCAAATGGAAGACATGTGTGTATAATCCAAGTTTACTTCTGTGGTTAATATTTTGCATGCATAAAAAGATATGGCCCTAAATGTCGAGGAGTGACACTGTTCACAGTCGCTGCTATTTTCAGCCACTGTTACCCTTTTTGGACATTGGATTTGACCAGGATAATGTTATCAAAAAAAACTTGAAATTACCACCATTGGAAAGGTTTGTGAATGTACTTAAATTTTCATGTCTTGAGATGTTTAAAACTCCTCATGGATTTTGAACTATGACATGAAATGCACGAACATGTCACTTCGCACTGTTGCAGGGAAATTTTCAGCAACTAAGGCTCACATTTTACTGAGCTATTGACCCATCAAATGGCACAAAAATTTCTTCAAATCACATTTTTTGTAAAGAAATGTGTATTAGCTCAAGGTTTCATGTTTGGGGGCATGCTGAAACTCCCCCTACATCGAGATCTATGCCCTTGCTAAGAGGGGCATGTCTCTGCATCATTGTATAATGTTGAGTTATCTTGATATATGATGAATGTGAATGCCATATGATAAATTCCATGAGAATGGCATAAAGATATGTGAATGATATCGTGTAAACTGTACTTTGCAAGAAAAAGGGGCCATGAGAGTGATAATGATGAAATGAATTAACAATGAATGCCAAATGCTAATGAGAAAGCTTATGTGTAAATTAGTAAGGAAAGAAATGTCGGCATATCCCCTAACCTACATAATGATAGGAATTGGTTAAGGGAGAGGATAAAGGGTCGCACCCTAGCTTTATGAAATGATATGTTATTGATGCCTTACAAGGTAAGGGCCTATCGAAACCCCAATGTGCGCTGAGGACTGTGTGAGTGTGTTGAGGGTATTACGAAGTGCATACCCACTTGTTATTACCCTCCCTCTAGTGTGATAGTAGAGGTCTTAAGCAATGAGAATGACTCAGCCTGATTGATAGGGCCGCTACTATGAGTGTAGTTGCATGGGTAATGATTGAATTTCTTTATAAGGAATGTTGAACATTATAATGATGGAATTATTTATGATTTCACTAATTGAAGGTTCTGATCGCACTGATTTAGTGATGGCTGTTGTTTAAATGTAATGTCCATATTCGCTATCTTGAGTTGATATGCATTTATGCTAAATTATGAATCTATATTGATAAACTATGTTGTTGTCACATATGGATAGAACCACCACAGATGCATAACATTAGACCGGCTTACTGAGCTGTATAGCTCTTCCCATTATTTCTCGTCTCCTTGTAGTTTGATAGCGGCAGGTACAGGGCTGGAAGTTTGTGTTTGGTAGCTAGAAGAAAAAGATAGTGTTCTTGAAAAATGTGCTTAGACCTTGTTTATGTTTGGGCTTTTTGGCCCTAGTTTTGTTTTGTTCTTGGTGGATTTGTGTAATATTGGGCTTAGATGCCCAGAACTGAATGTAATATTTTGAAAGATTTTTATATTATGAATTTTTGTGTGCGGAGTTTTTCCTTACTCTTCTACTAGTTAAGCTTGTCGCTTTAGCTCTCTTCCATGGTTTGCTCGATTTTCGAATATAAAGGCATTGAGTCCACTCCCACCTGAGTGACAAACATTACATGGAATCAAGAACCCGCACTCGATCGCCTGTCGCCCCATAAGATACGGTGGTCGGGGGCGTGGTCATGACAGATATGGTATCATAGCAGCCAGGAGAGGATTCTTGATCGAGGAAGTTAGGAGAGTCCTTAGATAAGTTTTGGGATAGGCAAGTGATTGGGTGCTCTTGTGACTTGGTTAAAGGATGTCGAGAGCTTGTAATCACAACTTGAGTTCTAGTAATGAAAATACCAAAGCACTCAGTGAGTTTTATAGGACTCTGGGGGCGATAATCCAAATGATGAAAGAATCGATGCAAACCCAGTCTACCCGTACACCAGAGTAGAATGACAGTAGCCTCATGGAGAGGTTTAGGGGAATGACACCCCCAACCTTTTTGGGGCATGGAGGAGTGGAGACATGAACTGAGGTCACCTAGGAAAACTTCTTGACAGCATTTGACGCGAAGTACTTCCCCGATTCAGTCAAAGAATGGAAGGAAGTAGACTTCAACGAACTCCAGCAAGGGGGCATGACTATTGAACAATACGCCGCATGATTTGCAGAACTCTCTAGGTATGCGCCCCAGATCATAAATACCGCGGTGCGAAAGGCAGCTAAATTTGAAAGGGCTTGTGACCAGATATCAGGAGTAGGGTGATGTATGGCAATATAAAGTCGTACATCCCGATAGTAGACTACGCTCTGAAGATGGAAAAAGACTGCCAGGATCGCAGGGTAAGGGAAGAAGGAAAGAGGAAAGCAGTTCCGTCGAGAAAGTTTAGGAAGAAACCCTGACAGTCTTCTAGGAGAAACGCCAGAGGAAGACTGTACTCACCTAACCCAAGAATTCTGAGGAGTCTTCCGGGCAATATAGACAATGACCGACGCCCAATTTGTACTTATTGTGGGAGAAGCAACCACGCTGCCGTGGAATGCTACCGGAAGAAGAATGCATGTCTGAAATGCGGCAAGTCTGGCCACTGGGAGAAGGACTACCCAATGATGAAGACCGAGGATCACCCAAAGACCCAAGGATGAGTGTTTGCACTCACTGCACAAGAGGCTAAGGCGTATGCTCTCAATTTGTGATATTAATGCTAGAGGTAAAGTTATTGCTTATGTCTCCAGACAGCTAAAGCCGCATGAACAAAACTATCCTACTCACGACTTGGAGCTTACAGAAAGAGTGTTCGCATTAAAAATCTGGTGACACTACCTCTATGGGGCTCAGTTTAAGGTGTTCATGGACCACAAGAGTCTCAAGTACCTATTTTCTAAAAAAGAGCTAAACATGAGGCGAAGAACATGGATGGACTTATTGAATGATTATGACTATACAATTGATTATCAACCGGGCAAGACTAATGTAATAGTCGACGCTTTAAGTCTAAAAGAGGTGGATTTCGTGGCACATTTGATGGTTCGAGAAATGGAACTGTTAGAAGATGTGGTGGAGTGGCACCCATCTCAGCCCCGTAGCGACGGGGAGGAATGCTATCATGTTTAAGAATTGAACCCCAACTCCTTCAGTAAATTCGAACAGCCCAAAAAGGAGATCCCTAGTTGACAAAAATCCTTGAAGAAATAAATATGGAAAGAAAAGGAGATTTCTTCATGAGCAAAGATGACTTGTTAACGTTTAGAGGCAGAGTGTGTGCTTCTAATAATGAGAAGAGAAAAAGGGCTATCCTAGAGGAAGCACACTACTCCCGCTACACGGTACACCCAGGGAGTACAAAGATGTACCAAGACTTGAAAAAGACCTTCTAGTGGAACAACATGAAGCGAGATGTGGCACAGTTTGTCGCTAAGTGTTTGACATGGCAGCAAGTGAAGGCAGAACATCAGAGACCTGTAAGACTATTACAGCCCCTACCCATACCAGAATGGAAATGGGAACACATCACAATAGACTTTGTTTATGGATTACCGAGTTCAAGTGCAGGGCATGATAGTATCTAGGTCGTGGTGAACCGATTAACTAAGGCTGCTCACTTCTTACCAGTTCGCACGACCTATACTCTGGATAAACAGGCCCAGTTGTACATCAGAGAAATTGTGAGATTGCATAGAGTTCCCATCAGCATTGTGTCAGACAGGGACACTAGATTCACCTCCAGATTTCGGGCAAGTCTGCAGTCAGCATTGGGAACCAGACTTACATTTAGCACCACCTTTCACCCCCAAACAGATAGACAGTCAGAGAGAACAATCCATACCTTGGAGGACATGTTAAGGGCGTGTGTCCCTGACTTTAAGTGAAGCTAGGCAGACCATCTACCCTTGATAGAATTTGCCTACAACAACAGCTTCCAAGTCAATATTCAGATAGCACCTTAAGAGGCCCTATATAAAAAAAAGTGTAAGTCGCCCGTCTGTTGGGATGAGGTGGGCGAAAAAAGATTATTAGGGCTCGAAATAGTTCAGATGACTTCTGAGAAGATTTCCTTGATTAGAGAGCGGTTCAAGGTAGCTTAAAGTGGGCAAAAGAGCTAGGTCTTTAATCTCCGACGAGACCTCGAGTTTGAAGTAGGGGATTGAGTCTTCCTAAAGGTATCACCAACCAAGGGTGTACGAGATTTGGTAAAAAGGGGAAATTGAGCCCACGATTCATTTGACCTTTTGAAGTCCTAGAAAGAATTGGAAGTGTGGCTTACCGACTTGCCATGCCACCTGAACTGACCAGCATCCACAATGTCTTCCATATATCACTGCTAGGGAAATATTAACTTGACCCATCCCATGTCTTGGAGTATAAACCAATCCCGCTCAGGGAAGATTTGACCAATGTTAAGCAACCAATTGGGATTTTAGACAAAAAAGTGGAAGTGTTGCGCAACAAAGAAATTCCTCTAGACCAGGTACAATAGCAATATCATTTAAGGGAAGAATCGACATGGGAACGAGAGGAGGAGATTAGGGAGAAATACCCCCACCTTTTTAGGTAATGTTAATATGATTTTGGGGACAAAATCCCTTTAAAGGGGTGGATAATGTAAGGGCCACAATTTTCTCCCAAGCCAGTTTTGTCGCGCGAGAAGAAAGATGTAATGTCGAGTGAGAAGGCATAAAGATTTTCGCCATGCGCAAAATGCGTGTGGAGTATTGCCATTTGAGGCATTCTCGTGCGTGTTTAAGAGAGTAGCACCGGTTAGCGACGGTTGAAAGATAAGAGAGAGCAGGCCAGTTGGAAGAGAAGAGAGCAGCGCGGGTCGGAAGAGAAGAGAGGGCAGCGTCTGGTGGAACAGTGCCGGATGGAGTAGTGCTGAGTGGTACAGTGCTGGTGGGATAAGAAGAGAGCAGCGTTGGCTAGAGCAGCACCACTCGGATGTTTGATAGTACAATGCCGAGAGTGTTTTAGTTAAATGTACAGCCTCTGTACATGTCAGAGTTGCCCCATACGTGTCAAAGCTATGAGTGATTGCATCAGCCACAATGTTTTCCAACCACCCTCCCCTTTTAATCCTTGGGCAACACGGGTCTCTCCCATTTTTCTCAACTTTTCCCTCTCTCTTGAAGTTCATTGCTGCCCCTTTCAAGAAAACCCACTGATGAAGCCAAGGAAAGCCTGTGAAGGCCATGAGTGAGCATTGTGATACCGTGAGAAGTCAAGGTAAGTGGTTTTAGCTTTATGCATCGATGAGTGTTGTAAATATGTTGAAATGGATTAGATGATATTAAGGAAAATGTGAAGAATGAATGGGTTAACATGAGCCTGAAGTTTCAGTTTGTGCTTCTCATTGCCATGACTGTGTCTACCATATGTTTGATCTTTTTAGTTATGGAAACTCATGAAATTTCTCACTATGAGACTCCTTATCACGAATAAGGTTCCAAGCCCAAAGTGTAGCTTGGCTAAGAAACATTACGTGTTCTTTTAAAATATATTAACTTGAGAATGTGAATTTTCAGAACTGTGAATGTTTTTGCAACTATAAGTTCGATGACCAAATGGTGTCCAAATAGGACCAAATTGGTCCCAACTGAAAGAAATATGTGTATACTCCAAGTTTACGTCTTTGTTCATGATAATATTTTGAATGGATAAAAAGATATGGCCCTAAATGTCGAGGCGTGACACTGTTCACAGTCGCTGCAATTTCCAGCCATTATGACCCTTTTTGGACAATGCTTTTGACCTGGATAATGTTATCCAAAAAACCTTGAAATTACCGCCATTGGAAAGGTTTATGAATTTACTTAAAGTTGCATGTTTTGAGATGTTTGAAACTCCCCACGGATTTTGAGCTATGACATGAAATGCGCTAACACGTCGCTACGCACTATTGACCCATCAAATGGCACCCAAATCTCTTCAAATGGCGCCCAAATCTCTTCAAATCCCTATTTTTGTAAAGATATGTGTATTAACTCAAGGTTTGATGTTGGAGGCATCCTAAAACTCCCCCTACATTGGAAGCTACGCCCTCGCAAAGAGGGTCATGTCTCTGCATCATTGTATGACCATGCGACGCTAAGTTATCTTGATATATGATGACTGTGAATTCCATATGATAAATTCCACAAGAATTCCATAAAGATATGTGAATGATGTCGTGTAAACTGCATTTTGTGAGAAAAAGAGGCCACAAGAGTGATAATGAAGACATAACTTAACAATGAATGCCAAATACTATTGAGAAAGCGTATGTATAAATGCCCTGTGATAGCTTATGAAATACATGTCCTGTTCTAAATGCTATGACGTTATGATGAAAATATGATCCATATATTATGAGACAATGAATGGCCACTGCTTACATTATTATTGACCACCACGCAGTGGGAAACTCATAGGTAGTGGATACTGTTATGATGATGTGATGAATGACCACTGCTTATATTGTTATCGACCACTACATGGTGAGACATTCACCGGCAGTGAATGATACTATGATATTGCCTGCTAGGCGATGGGACACTCATCGGTAGTAAGGAAAGAGATATCGGCATATCCCCTAACCTGTATAATGATGGGAACGGGTTATGAGAGAGGATAAAGGGTCGTACCCTAGATTTATAAAAATGATATGTGATTGATGCCTTGCAAGGTAAGGGCCTATCGAAACCCCAATGCGCGTTGGGGACTGTGTGAGTGTGTTGAGGATGTTACAAAGTGGATACCCCACTTGTCATTACCCTCCCTCTTTTGTGATGGTAGAGGTCTTAAGCAATGGGATTGTCTTAGCCTGATTGATAGGGCCTCTACTGCGGGAGTTGGTGATTTAGGGAGTGCATTGGTAATGATTGAATTTCTTGAAAGGTTTAGCATTGTAATGATGAAATGATTTATGATTTCACTAATTAAAGGTTCTGATCACACAGATTTAGTGATGACTGCCGTTTAAATGCAATATCCATATTCACTGCCTTGACTTAATATGCATTTATGCTAAATTATGACTCTATATTGATAAATTGTATTGTTGTCACATATGGATAGAACCACCACAGACGCATAACACTAGACCTGCTTATTGGGCTGTATAGCTCATCCCATTATTTTACCTCTCCTTGTAGATTGATAGCGGCAGGTACAGGGCTGGAAGTTTGTGTTTGGCAGCTGGAAGATAAAGATAATGCTGTTGATGAAGGTGCTTAGACCTTGTTTATGTCAGGGCTGTTTGGCCCTAGTTTTATTTTGTTCTTGGTGGATATGTGTAATATTGGCCCTCGATGCCCCAAACTGAATGTAATTATTTGGAAGATTTTAATATTATGAATTTTGGTGTTCGGAGTTTTTCCTTACTCTTCTGCTAGTTATGCTTGTCGCTTTATCTCTCTTCCATCGTTTGCTCGATTTTCGAATATAATGGCGTTGAGTCCACTCCCACCTGAGTGACAAACATTATATTGAATCACGAACCCACGCTCGATCGCCCGTCATCGCGTGAGGTACAGTGGTCGGGGGCGGGGGCGGGGTCGTGACATGGCTACATGATGAGCCATGTTATCCTTAGGGAGGCAGATTACCATCCACAGGCCTATTCCCCATGGTGCTCAACCTACATGACGACCCACACCATGGTCCGTGTTGCATGACCCTAAGTTGCACAGCCCTAGTCAAGACGTACGACCCTAAACTCCGCGGTCCAAACTATATGACCTTAAACTGTAGCGAAGATCTAGTTGCACAACCTTAAACTGTTTGGTCCAAACTATATGACCTTAAACCATAGTCTACGTCCCGATCGAACGACGTTAAAATGCACAACACCACAGTCAAAACTATACGACCATAAACTGTAGCGAAGGTTAAGTTGCATGACCTTAAACTGCATGGCCCCAATTGTATGACTTTAAACTTCATACCTATGGTCTGAACTATATGACCTTAAACTATAGTGGAGATCTAGTTGCACGACCTTAAACTGCATGGTCCAAACCAAATAAACTTAAACCATAGTCTACGTCTCGGTCACACGACGTTAAACTATACAACACCATGGTCTGAACTATATGACTTTAAATTGTAACGAAGGTCAAGTTGCATGACCTTAAACTGCATAGTTCTAGTTGTATGACGTTAAAACTTCATAACCACGGTCCCACTATATGACCTTAAACCATAATACACGTCCTGGCTACATGACGATAAACTGCTTTGCCCAGGTCAAGGAGACATGACCATAAACTTGCCCCCACATACGCGCACACACCTTTACATGCACTTTCACGCACACCTTTCCTAACCTACCCTTTAGTGTGTGTGCATCACCTTCATTACCTCCCCATGAGTTCATCACCCTACATCATTCCCTAGTAAGTCTTACCCATGCTCACAAAACAGTGAACCATCCCCTCATCCATACTCATTGCAAGTTAGTGGGTCACCATCATCCATTCACCTTTCATACATCACCCATATCTCCTGAGTAGCCTCGAGCCATCTCCCCAAGAGAGCCAAACCACCGCCATACTCATTCCATAGCCTTCATAGACTGCCATCCATCACCATTGCAGTCTAGCTATAGCGCACATCCAGGCCGTATGAAGTTAAACTATTTCGCACAGGTCAAGTAGGCATGACCACAAACTCGCCCTCACAAAATAATAATAATAATAATGGTCATGGTGTATATCTCAACAAGGGAACGCTATGAGTAAAAATGACAGACGGGCATGGTCACGAAACCATGAGTAAAAGAGTTTCGTGAATAAAAAGTGGACACGGTGAAAACCCAAAAGGGCATTGTAAGTAAAAATGGACAAAAAGGGTGGACATGGCCAAAAGTTCATGGGTAAAAGAGCCCCAAATAAAAAGAAGTTCGTGAAAAGCGTCTCTATGGCGTCACTTCCCTAGTCTAAGTGAAAACCTACAAATGATGCTTGGATCAATAAACTGGTGATTTCAACCAACACTCCCTTCATCGGCAAGACGTCCAATAGGGTGTAAACGTTAAAATCATCCCTGGACATTTCTTCTTCAGTCCTGGGTGAATAGGTAACCCAGTCGATGTCCTTTTGCAGTCCTGGGTGAATAGGTAGCCCAGTCGACATCCTTCTTCAGACTTGGGTGAACAGGTAGCCCAGTCGACGTCCTTCTTCAGTCTTGGGTGAATAGGTAGCCCAATCGACGTCCTTCTTCAATCTTAGGTGAACATGTAGCCCATTCAACATCCTTCTCCAGTTCTGAGTCAATAGGTAGCCCAGTCAACATCCTTCTCCAGTCCTGGGTGAACAAGTAGCCGAGTCGACATCCTTCTTCAAGGCTGGGTCACAACATAGATCAGTCATTGTCCCTTCTCTTACAAGACCTCCCCCCCATGCATGGAGTGTGCATGCCTTCGTCTTCTCTTATAGACCTCCTCCTCATACACGAAGTGTGCATGCCTTCTCCTTCTCTTACAAGACCTCCTCCCCATGCACGGAGTGTGCATGCCTTCTCCTTCTCTTACAAGACCTCCTCCCCATGCGCGAAGTGTGCGTGCCTTCTCCTTCTCCTACAAGACCTCCTCCCCATGCACAGAGTGTGCATGCCTTCTCCTTCTCTTACAAGACCTCCGCCCCATGCACGGAGTGTGCATGCCTTCTTCTTCTCTTATAGACCTCCTCCCCAGGCACAGAGTGTGCATACCTTCTCCTTCTCTTATTGACCTCCTCCCTCATGCATGGAGTATGCATGCCTTCTCCTTATCTTATAGACCTCCTCCCCATGCACAGAGTGTGCATGCCTTCTCCTTATCTCATAAACCCCCCTCTCCATGAGGCTAGGTGACAAGGAAGCCTAGTCATCATCTCCCAAGGTAGAAACTGACAAAGCCAGGGCAGAATCTGCTGGAGACTTAAACTCGCCTAGCGAGCATGACCAGATCTTCGGGATCAGCTAATAGAACCTGCCCCGACTGGACTCGGTAAACAAGATCAATAGTGGTGCTCTGATCGTCAAAAGAAAACATGATGTAGTAGCAAAAAAATGCCACCAAAATTCTCTTCTCCCCCTAAAGTCTTCATGGACGGACCCGCGAACAATGCATCCCTACAACTGAGCAACCTAGTTACACCATTATGTGAATCTACTCGGTGTTCACGTGGTACTGTGACTAGGAAGGAAAAAATTAAAAGCCGAAGGAAACAATCTGAATGATTGTCCTTCTTGCTTCTCTTGAAGTACAACATTCAGTAGGGCAAGCTGTTTGAACGTATTTTTCATCACCTTGGTCCCTGGTAGGAAGCAAGTCAATAAAGCCTACGAAACAATGGAAAATTCTCAACAATCTCAGAATGGCTCTAGAATTATTCAAGATCGTCATTAGCACTTTAAAAGACCACCTGTCAAGTTTCATCACAATCAAACATGTCTAAAGCAGTGAATACTAAGAAACAGTTTCCAAAAAATTGGCCTCTAACGCTCTAAAACAAACCCTACAACTGAAGCTACATTTTCAATATCTCAAATTCCTGTGGGGCCATTGCCATTGGATCTGGCATGGTCAAAAACCCTTATGGGCCATGTTTTGGCTTGATCAGACACTTTAGAACAAAGATATGATCAAAACATTGAAACAAGAGAGGTCTCACACTATTCCCATATGGGCTCACTGCACAAAACACCATTAAAGGTGGTTGTTTTTATAGTCACGGGTAGTCACTTTCGGGGCTTGTAAATCACTCATTCCAAATCGGATCACTCCCAAATTTGGTGAGCGAATTCATCTCATCAAGACAAACAAGTCGATATGTGGCAAGCCCCAGGATGATATCCGAGCAAGGAGAAAGCTAGAGAGAAGTTTCCGATCTGTGAAGAAATTGCAGAAAATTCAGCAATGACACGCCTCGCTCGATGAACCAAATCACAATGCCCGCACCATGGATCGGCACAAAACAAATCCATTGTGTGTGTAAGGTTCAGGCCTACTATTGGACCAAACCACGCACGTAAAGGAAGATCAGATTTCTTGCACGAAGTCGACGAAATTACTGAAATTTCGGTCGTCGAATTTTAGATTCTGGGCAAAACGCAAAAGTTGTGAAATCTTCGTTCGGGCTCCAAATCGTGTTCCGATTGTTGCCACGTGATCGTGATGACATGCTTAGTACGCTACAATGAAAAAATTACAAAAAAACATTAAGGAAAGATCGTACTATCCATTCGAAGTTTCCAATATTCAAACAAATTTCAAGTCTCATGATCATGACTCAAAAACATGATTCATGGCTCAAAGTTAGTATCAAAACAATCGCCATATAGAGCCCTACAAGAAAACAATAATCTTTTGACCAAACGGGCATCAGAACAACCACGAGTCAGCCACAAAAGATCACTCAAGTTCTCGAGCAGCCACAGGGACTGTTATGAAATTCCACACATTGTAAAGCAGGGGTAAAATAGTCGTTTTACACCCATTTTTAGAATTTTTTTTAATTCAATTAAATATTAATTTTCAACAATTAGGTTTAATTTTGATTAATCCACCCATGTTTGGGCACAACTCTATATAAACAGGCACTACCTCATTGTAAAAGGACAGCACGCAAACCCCTCACCACCTCTCGGTCTTGAGTTGATTCTTTGAAGATTCAATAAAAATTTTGATTCCTTTTTTGAGCCTGTGAGTACATCTTGGAGAGAGAGAGGAGAGAGAAGAAAGGGTCGGTACCCTTCAGGCAAAAACCTTTCTTTCTTCTCCCCTCTCTCTTTTTCTCTCTTTTTCTCTCTTCTCTCTTTTCTCTCTTTCTCTTATCGCTCTCTCTTCTCTCTCTTCTCTCTCTTCTCTCTTTCTCTCTTCTCTCTCTTCTTCTGTCAACTGACGAGACCTAGAGCCGGTTGGCCTCCTCTATCTTCGTCTATCAACTGGCGAGACCTAGCGTTAGTTGGTCTCCACTCTCTTCTTCTATCTGTCAGTGAGATCTAGCACCGGTTGGTCCCCTCTCTCTTCTTCTATACTCATCAGAGAGGAAAAGAGTGAGGTTTGACCCACCTATCCCATAATCTTTGCCATATATGTGTGTGATTGTAGAAAGCAAAAAATAAGAAAAATACGAGCTAAGGGAGGCGATTTCGAACCAGTTTCATTTTTGGGGGGCTTTCTGCGTGATCTAAGAGGGCACCCACATGAGTCAGCCCAAGTAAGTCCCGACGCACCTTTTAAAATTCCTCTCTCACCGGTTGGTAACACCTGCCCCAATTTTTTAACGAGGTTCTCGAGAGAATGATCTCACTAATGTCTTGGGTCTTCTCTGAAACTCGAGACGCAAGCCACCTGATCCCCCAGGGATTCAAAGAGCGAGATCGAGGCACCTAACCAAAGAGGGTACTGTAGGAGGGTACTCTTTGGAAAGGCCTTCGAGTACCAAGTCCTGAGTGGCTTGACCGGTGGAGAAGGGATAAGTGGGGGAGGAGACAGCTGCTATGACCTCTTGGTTGGTAGCTCGATGCAGTTGCTGGTGGTGGCACGTGTGCGTCTTTTGAAGAAGGGTTTCGGGCAACCTGAGGGTCAACCTGAGCTCGAGCAATGTGTTCAGCGTTAGGAGGCTGAGTACCACGAGTGTGTGTTTGTTAGGGATTAGCCTTATGGCCACCCCTCATAGAGTGAGTAGGCATGTGTTGAGAGGGATGACTAGGGTGTCGTTCTCTTGTACTCAGCTAAGTGTAATCAGAGGACTACCATGAGTAGTGTGATATGTATGCATCAGATATACAGGGCCTAGTCCGAGAATACTCGAACTTGGACAGTTGTTCAAGCCAGCTTGAGGGTTGCCCCGAAGTGTGGCTCGAGAGGCTAGACCACGAGGCTTAGTGTGCGTGTGGGAGGTGGTGGCATTTGGGACCCCCTTGTCCGTTGAGCCTCTTGTCACAAGGGCCTGATGTGGTAGAACATGGGGGGTGGCCTTTCGGCGACCCACGGGAGCATTGACAATTGGGATGCTATGCACAGGAAGGGAAGGTACTGCCTTTCGGCTGCCCCAACCAGTGACACCAGCAAGTGACTTTCCGGTAGTAGGGTGCATGCGGTGTGGGGTGGCTATCTTGCCACCCATGTAAGGTGCTTTGGTGGAGGGTCCCTTCTCAGAACAATCTAGGTAAGAACCTGGAAGCGTGACACCGTGTCCTAGCTCAAGAGGAAGATGGGGAACGAGGTTTGAGGAACTTGTTCTCAAGAAACATTCACGAGTGTGGGGATCATAAAATCCCCAACTTAGATGAACAGGTTAAACAACCCAGAAGACATGCGTGCATTAATAAGAAGGCAAACAGAAGAAAAGCAAGGCCAAACAAAATGATCCAACGATGGGGTAACGTGTCCCCAATGGAGTCGCCAAGTTGGTTAAGTGCCTCGATCTAGCCTCCGGGTTAGATCAGCCTAGCGGTGTGGTTCCGGGTTTAGAGATGGATCTAGGACCTGAGATCACTCTCTCGAGAACCGTGTGAAGAAGACAATGGCAAGAATACCAATTGATGAGAGAGGAATTAGGGTCGTAAGGCGGGACTAGAGTTGACTCGCATGGGCGCCCTTAGATCATGAAGAATGCCCCCCTGGCTTGTGGCCGGTTTTGAATCATCTCCCTTAAACTATCTTTTTCTTCTTAACTGCAAAACACACACACACATTAGAGTACAGAGAAGTGGATCTAATGACCCCACCATGTGACAGGGTGAACACACACGTGCATGTATACTCAAAGAGAAATAAAAGGAACAGTATAGGAGGGTCCATGTCAATTAGATGACCTTACAGCATCTCCTTAACAAGGGACTTTTAGTAAGATCCTATAGTAAGATAACAAAGAAAGGGGTGAGATAGAGGGAATGACCGAGTAAAGGAGGAAGGGTTTGAAGGTTAGTATGCCTTTCAACTAGTTCTTTAGAGAAAATTGGGATAACGGTTGGTTTAGATTTCACCCAACTCCTCAGAGGCAGAGAATAGAGATTTTCATGAGGAGAGGGAGAAGAAAAATGAATGACAGACGTAGCGGAGGTCAGCTTGGCTCTCTTTGAACGGAGTCGTTTAACCCGACGATTAGGCGTATGTAGTGATTAGACTAGCACAACGATTGGTCTGGTGCGGTAGCTAGATGGGCACAATAACTAGAGCAACACAACAGTTAAACTACTGAACTATCAGATGAACACGACGACTAATCTAACACAGTGGCTGGTCTTGTGCGGGAGCTAAACGGGCACAGTAACAAGTCCGGCACAACGGCTAAACTACTCAACAACAAGACTGGCGTGGCGACTGTCTTAACACGGTGACTAGCCTGGCACGGCAGCTACATGGGCACGGTAACTAGTTCGGCATAACAGTGAAACTGCTCGACATTAGGGCTAGCACAGCAGTGCAAGGCTCAACCAGCCCTCTAGTCAAACAAGCAAAAGGTGGAAAGATAGAGAGGAAATTGTGCTCAACAGTGTGTGCTGCCGTGCGTGACAGAAACTGAGAAGGGAGACGAATCACGCTTGACAGTGTTCTCTGCCATGCAAAAAAGTCAAAGAGAAAGAGGGGAGAATCACACACGGCACTTGCACTGCTGTGCGTAACGGACAGGGAGAGAAGAGATCGTCACGTTCAACAGTATGCAGTGCCATGCAAAACAAACTGAAGAAAAGAATAAGATCACGCATGGCATTTGCACTGCCGTGCGCGATGGACAGAGAGAGGAGATCGCTACACTTGGTAGTATGTACTGCCGCGCACAACAAACAGGAAAAAAAGAAGTATCACGCATGGCATCTGCACTACCGTGCACGATGGACAGAGAGAGAAGAGATCGTCACACTCGACAGTATGTATTGTCGCATACAACTATCTGAGAAAAAGAGGAAGATCACACCCGCCATTTGCATTGTCGTGCGATATGGACAGGGAGGGAAGAGAACGTCACGCTCAACAGTATGCACTGCCAGGCGCAATTGTCTAAGAAAGACAAGAACATGAGATGAGAATAAAACAGAGAGAGAAAAGAAAGAGAAGAGACAAAAAGGAAAGAAGGAGAGAAAAGGAAAAAGAGAGAAGAAAGAGGAATATGAGAGAGAGAAAAGGAAAGAAGAAAGAGAGAAAATGAAAGAGAGAAAGAAGAAAAAGAATGAAGAGAGACAAAAAGGAAAGAAAGAGAGAAAAGAAAAGGAGAAAGAAAAGAGAAGGGAGAAAGAAGAAAGAGAATGAAGAGAGAGAAAGAAGAGAGAGTTTACCTTATGCCTAGGGGTACCATCAAAAGTCTTCTCTCTCCTCTCTCTCAAAGATGTGACCAAAATTTCAAGCAAACAATAGAATTTTATTGGTGAAACTTGGGGTCCTTTTACATGTGGTGTGTGCTTGTTTATAAAGAAGTGGGGCCCAACGGTAGGGGTACATCAAAAGTTGACCTAAATGTCAAAAATTAAGCATTAAAATAATTAAAGAAAATCTAAGAAAATGGGGTAAAATGACAATTTTGCCCCTGCACCAATAATCCAAGAACGACTCATTCGTAAAGAAGAAGGCGTCGACGTAAGGCCCTTTAGCACGCTATTCATCTTTGAAATGTGGCACAACACTAGAGGACGTAAGAAAACCCAAACACCCAGACCAAATGGGAACAATGCCCTTCGACATGGCACTCAATTGCCAAATGGGCCTAATTTTGACTGACGAGGTCTGTACAAAATCCTCAGATTCAAAATCACAAACAGTCCGCACGAGGGTGAGGACTTCAACAATATCCCTCAAAAAGGTCTCTTCTCCCACTAAAGTTTCCATGGACGGAACCGTGAAGAGTGCATCCCTACGTCTGAGCAGCCTAGTTACACCATTACATGAATCTCCTCGACGTTCACATAGTCATGAAATTCCAATTGAGTCCTTGTTGTGCCCAAGAACTCTTACGATCTTCCCGGGGGTTGTTCAGGGTCTTTTCGATCTCCGTTTGGGCAAAAGATGATTCTTTCCTTGATCGTCTCGGGAAGACCATCGTTTTGATTCCACTTTTGAGCCACGTATCGGGTCTTTGGGCCACGATCACGAAGTGCAAAAATCATGAGAAACGTGCAATCTTTGTTTAAAGACTATATGAATTTCTGACTGTTTTTCAATTATTTCTTCGCTGAATATCGACGAGCAAGTAATCATGAGTGTTTGGCGATGAACATGGCTTGATTTGGCACGTGAACGAATATTTTCCATTTTTGATATTTTAGCCTGAATTTGGTTTTCGGTGGCCGAAAAGTGCAGCAAACTCATAGTTATCGCACGTCAAATCTGATTGGCCATCATGTGTGCGGTTCAACTCTAATGAAGCCTCGAACTTTATGCTCGTAATGGGTCTAATTTTGGGTCGATCCAACGTGTGAGCGTCGTGATGTGGCAACTCTATCGAAGTACGCTCCTGTTGAAAAACCTACAACCTTGCCTTGAATAGTGATCTTCTCTTATGTTTTTCTCTCGGCTCGGGCCTCGACGTGGGTCGTGCGACATATCAAATGCTTGGGTCAACGAGAGCATGCCTCATAAAATTTGAACTTGATCCGGCTTGGGATGAGAGAGATACAACCCTTCAAAGTTGAGCCCAAAACCCATGAATACAGTTTCCATTAATGGAAAGTGGTTCATTGAGGGTGCACGGTAATAGCGTGTGACCTACCCCTTTCAGGTAATTTGGCCATAACTTAGTCCAGAAACATCTGATCAAATAAAAAATTGGTCCCTAAGGGTTTTCAGATATTTCAGATCCAATGGCAGTGATCCTAGTGCCATTTGGAGCTCCGCTGATATGGTTGTAGTTATAAGGTCCATTTCAGCGCGATAAAGGTAGATTTTCCCAAAACTATTTTTGCGCCTGCACTGCCTTAAACTCGTCGGATTGCGACGAAACTTAGCAGGTGTTCTTAGGAGACCTTTGTAAACATTATTGATCCTTCTTGGGCCATTTTGAGACTATTGTAAATTTTGCTTCTGGATAAGGGCTTTATTATCCTGGCTTCTCTTTGTTTCACATCGGGGATACAAGGTCATGAAAAATGCCCTCAAATAGCAGGCTTTATGCAAGAAGTCAAATATCCAAAATGTCTTACAAATGTTGTTCCAATTAAAAAGAAGAATGGTCAAATCAGGGTCTGCATCGACTTTCATGACTTGAACGCTGCCTGTCCGAAAGATGACTTCCCGTTGCCATTCACAGAAATTATTATCGACTCTATAGGCCCATTATTAAATTTTATCTTTCATGGATGGATACTCAAGGTATAATCAGATAAGGATGGCTTCTGGAGACGAGGAGGCCACCACCTTCCTGACTCCTAAAAGGGTCTTTTGTTACACAATGATGTCATTCGGATTGAAGAATGCTGGTGCAGCGTATCAACGGGCAATGACCACCATTTTTAAAGATTTTTAAAGATATGATGCACAAGGAAGTGGAATGTTACGTGGATGACTTGGTGGTAAAATCTAAGATCAAGGAAGTTGACATGTGTGATCTTGAACGAGTGTTCAAGCGGCTTCGCCAGCACAAACTCAAAATGAACCCCTTGAAGTGTGCCTTCAGTGTACATTCAAGAAAATTCTTGAGGTTCGTTGTTAGGTATCAAGGGTTGGAAATCGAACTTATCAAGATCAAGGCAATCAGAGAAATGCCACCGCCAGCAACATTTCGAGAGCTCTGGTCTCTACAAGGCCAGCTTGCCTATATTCGAAGATTCATCTCCAATCTCTCAGGTCGTTGTAATCGTTTTACACAAATGTTGAAGAAATATTGTCCTTTCATATGGGATGGGGAATGTCAGACAACTCTGGAGCACATCAAAGAATATTTGCTATGTCCTCGAATACTCTCTATGCCAGTGTTGGGGAGGCCTCTCATTTTGTATGTGACCGCTCTCAACAAGTCACTAGGCGCACTCTTAACATAAAACAATGAGGTAAGGAAAGAAACTGTTCTGTACTACCTCAGCCGCAGCATGCAAGGAGCTGAGAAGAACTACCCACCAATTAAGAAGATGTGCCTGGCATTGACCTTCGCGGACCAGAAGCTTCACCATTATTTGCTTGGCCATGAAGTTCAACTCATCTCAAGAGCTGATCCCATCAAGTTCCTTATGATGCGCCCCTGCCTGTCACAATGTCTACCAAAATGGTCATTATTACTGATGGAATTCAACAACAATACCACATAAAGCCGTCAAGGTCCAAGCCTTAGCTGATTTCCTAGCCGCACACACCCTCTCAGCAGAATCCCCCCTGTCGAGTGATCTCCCTGATGAAGAGGTGTTCTGTGTTGAGCAACCTTATGATTGGAAGATGTATTTTGACGAGGTCTTTCAGCCTGAGCGAGGTGGTGCTGGTGTGGTGTTTTACTCCTCAAGATGGCGTTATCCCCTTATTCTTCTCTCTCACAAAGACAGACTTACACAATGAGGCCGAATATCAAGTGCTCATAATTGGGCTTGAGATTGCCTTAGACATGAACTTGGAGTGGCTGGCCATTTTCAGTGATTTCGAGTTAGTAATACGACAACTTAAAGGATTATACGATATGAGAAAGGACAGCCTCAAGCCTTATCATGACACCGCTAAAACTTTGATGCAAATCTCGATGACCTTTCCTTATGACACATCCTCAGAAGGCTGAATTCCCAAGTTGATGCCCTAGCTAAGCTCAATGCCACCATCCAAGTCTCACCAAAGGAACCCATGGCCATATGCATAGCAGAATGGAGACATGTACAGCTTTTCAAAGAATTAGATAGGGACGATGAGAGGATTATCTTCTCGAAATGTCCTCCTTATACATTCGAGGAACTCCTTGCTACTAAGGACTCTCTCGAAGGTGAAAAAGCAGCGGATCGGGTTGAAAAATGGGAGGAATAGAGCTTTTGATCCAATATGCGTTGAGATTGAGCAAGTTGAAGATTGAAGGGAACACATAATCAACTTCGTTAAACACAGTCAGCTGTCGAACGATCGTATTGAGCACAACAACGTACGAAGAATGTCCACTAAATATACTCTTCTTGAAAGCGACACTCTCTTTCAACGTTCCTTTGATGGAATCTTTCTCAGATGTATCGGCTCAAAGGGGGCAGAACATGTACTTGAAGAAGTGCAGGTCGAGATTTGCAGATTCCACTAGTCAAGACGCATACTCTATGAGCGGATACGTAGGCTAGGGTACTACTGGCCATCAATGGTCATAGACTCGATGGCATATGCCAAGAGATGTCGAGTGTGCCAAATGCACTCGAATCTCATTCACCAACCACCGGAGCCTCTGCATCTTGTGATGATTGTCATGGCCTTTCTCACATTGGGGCATGGATATTATAGGACCCATCGACCCTCCTTCAGTATTGGGACACACATTCATCTTGGCCACCACGGATTACTTCTCCAAATGGGCGGAGGCAATCCCCCTTAGGAGTGTCCCTGGGACAGAAGTAGCCAACTTTGTATGTCATCACATCATTTACCGATTCGGTGCGCCCAATCGTATCACGCCAGATAATGGTCCTCAATTCATAAGCCAGCACATCAATCGCTTGGTTAACTAGTTTTGTTTTGAGCGGAAGTACTCCACTATGTACCACCCTTAGGCAAATGGTTTGACGAAGCTTTCAACAAGACTCTATGTAATGTTCTGAGGAAGTCAGTGTCTAGGACAAAGAAATATTGGCATGAGAAGCTTCCCGAGACCTTGTGGGCTTATCGCACCACCACCAGAAGTGCTACTGACTCTACTCCCTAATCATTGGTCTATGGGAGTGAAGTGGTACTGCCCCTCGAGATTCAACTCCCTTTGTTGCGCATGGTCATATATCAAAGTATGACTAAAGATGAACAAGTTAAGCTTCACTACCAAGAGCTAGACACGCTTGATGAGAAGAGATTCAAAGCCCAACATAACCTTGAACCTCATTGAGGAAGGATGAAGAGGGCTTTTGACAAATCAATCAAAGTTCGTTCATTCACTCGTGGTGATTTAGTCCTAGCAGTAAAATGACCAATCATTATGCATGAGCGACGGAAGGGGAAGTTTGAGCCAAAGTGGGAGGGCCCTTTCGTGATCAAGAAAGCCTCACCAAACGGAGGCTATATACTCACTAATCCTGATGGGAAGGAAGCAATGCCTTCTATCACCGGACCCTATCTAAAGAAGTACTACCCTTGATTTATGATCTCAGAGGTAAGTAAAACATGCACTCATGTCTTACTGTGTGACCATAAAACACACCATCTCTATGGTCTAGGAGGCGAGACCTTAAAAATACCTCCTTGAAAAAGACGGGCACGACAAAAACTCGAAAGGGTGCCAAGTAAAAAAATGTCTAAAAGAAATGACGGGGCATGATAGTTCCATCCGCTATCATGAGTAAAAATTTCAAAACACATACATGGTGAAAACCCAAAAGGCCATCATAAGAAAAAGAATCAGCAAAAGCAAGAATAAAAAAATGGGAGACAATCAACGTAAACAAGCAAAGTTTCCATTCAATTAAGAGAAGTTACAAGTTACAAGTGTGTAATCTCAAACGGCTTAAATTGTAAAAAGGTCGTTAGCATTGCTCTTGCATCTAAGGAAGAGAGAACGTTTGATCATCAGCGTTGCTCTTTTATCTGAGGAAAGGATAACAACTAATCGTCAACATTGCTCTTGCAAAAAGAGAGCAGTTGATCACTAGTGTCTCTCTCACAGAAGAAAAAGAGAAGGACTTTAGATCTAGTATAGCAGATGACCAAAGCAAACCTCTCTGATAGGAAGCTGGCCTATGATGGAGAGTTTTCCCTGATCATGGTGGGTACCCTTCCACGGAGCAACCTGGAGTTCACAATTGTGCTTGAGGACTTGGCTTCCAACAGACCTTGCAAGCCAGATCAGGTCTCCACTGACCAACCAAGCACCCATGAGAATGCCAGCCTTCAGCAGTTTCTTCCTGAGACCTTGACATTCTACAAGACCCTCATGCCTCTTAAAACATACGTCGTTCTGCACGCAACTCACCATGTGCACCCATCGGCATGCACTAGCACTACTGTGCACATCCTCACCGTTGTGCGTATTCACTGTCGTGCGCATGCTTCCCGCCGCATGTGTTCACCACCATGCGTACTCACTATTGCGTGCGTGCGTGTTCATCACCATGCATGTTCACCACCATGCGCATGCTTCACGTCGTGTGTATGACGCCTCAAAATTTATGCGCACCATCTCCTTGATGGGCAACCCTTCGCTTTCCATGCGCTGCACCTGCATGTACAATGACTCATTGCATGGGCATGTGTGGACCTTCAATCTCCCCGCGACTCCTTAGCTGCCCGATGACCCTTCGGATCCCCTGTGAGCCACCCGGTCAGAAAACCACCAATGCCCTGCTGCTAACCAAAAAACCACTACCAGTCACCAGAAAAGACCTTTACAACTCACTAGGAACCTGGGCTTCCATTGAAACCTATGTTATTATCAGAAACTCCCCCCGATATTCGTGAAAACCACTAAAGCCACTGGAAGACTTCTGCAAATTCCCTGCCTTCACTACACTCAATGACAGTGGCCACTGGAAGACCCTGCTACTTGCTGGGAAAACACCAGAGTCCCCCAGGCTTTCTCCCGGTCATTGCTACGCTGCAGCCCTTTTCCCCCTTCTCGACGAACACTCTTCTCACTGCCCTACCTGCTTCTTCCCCTTTTCAGTGTGTTCCTCGTGCCGAAAAAAGCTCACCACCAGACCTTCTTCTTCTTTCTGGCAGGTTTCTATCGCCAGAAAGTACCCACTACCAAGTCCTTTTTCCCTACTCACCAGAGTTCACCCTCTCACTACCAAAAACCCTCAGTCATTTTTCACTAAGGTCAAATGGTAAAAGGGGGAGTTTAAACCCCTTTTAAACCTTGGAGGTCACAAAAGTGCCCTTCATAAAGAAGAAATTACCCCCGGGTTCAAAAGTTCAAATGATGATGGGTCGGACCGGGTCGGGCTTGATCTCAGCCTGAAGCTAAACTGAGACACATTGCCGCACGCTTCTCACTGCTATGCACATTTTACACAGCTGTGCACTTTTCACTATCATGCGCATTTAGATGTCGTTCACCTTTCACCACCGTGTGCTTCTCGCTGTCATCCACGTTTTGATGCCGTGCACTTTTCACCATCGTGCGCTTCTCACTGCCATGTGCACTTTGATGTCCCGAACTCTTCACCACTGCACGCTTTTCACTGCCATGCATGTTTTGATGCCACACACTGTTTATCATCAAGCGTAGCTTTCTACCGAGCTCGCTTATTACCGCCAAGCATGCCACTTTTGTGCTATTGTGCACAACCTTCTGCTACTGCACCCATGCCTTTTGCATGCACTTTCATGCATGCCTTCCCAAACCGACCCGTCTGTGTGCACACTAGCAAGGAACCACCCTTGGTTCCTAATTCCTCAGTGTGTCCATTTTCGCCTACTATCCTCCCTCACTGTGCCACTATCACCACCTGAACCCACTGCCCATGTATGGTCTCGGTCATTTCATCCCCAGTGAGTCAGACCACCATTCGTAGGCCTATTCCCCATGGAGCTTCATCCACTGCACACCTCCCAGTGAGTCCACCCCTCGTTGACGACTCATACACGGTCTAGTTGTATGACCTTAAACTATAGTGCACGTCCTGGCTGCATGATGCTAACTTGCTTTGCGCGACGTTTCAGCTATATGACCTTAAACTATAGTGCTCGTCCTCATTGCATGACGCTAAACTGCTTTGCCCAGGTCCCGGAGGCATGACCTCAAACACACCCCACAAAAAAATGGGCTTGGTGTAAACCTGAAAAGGGAACGCCATGAGTAAAAATGACAGACGGGCATGGTCACGAACTCATGAGTAAAAGCGTTTCGTAAATAAAAAACCGAGCACGGTGAAAACCCGAAAAGGCACCATAAGTAAAAATGAAAAGAAGGTAGAAATGGCTATGAGGTCATGAGCAAAAGAGCCTAATAAAAAGGTGGGTGGTGAAAACCATCTTTACGGCACCGTTTCCCCCAGTCAAAGTGAAAAATCGCAAAGGGCGTTTGGACGAATAAAAGCAGGTTGATGCAACATTCGTCTTCACAGGCAGCTTCAGCCAACATTTTAGGATAAAATCCTTAGTAGCAGAATACCCTATTATCGAGACCCAAAAATACGAAGAAACAACATTCTCATAGGCAATAAACTATCATACCAGACGCCCTACAAACCTGGTGTGACTTTCAACAACGCTGCCAAGATGTCCAACAAGGTGTGGACGTTAATATCATCCCTCAACAATCTATGTCAAGCAAGAAACTATCAAATCAGGTCAATACCTGCCTACAACAACCAGGGTAGGGCTCTTTCATGGTCGCCTCGCTAAAACCTCTCTCTGACCAGACCAGACATTCAGGATAGGCCAACAAAAAACCCTAGACTAGACTCGGTAGGATGGGACCTCAGAGGTACTCTGCTTGTCAAAGCAAACCTGATATGGCTGCCAAGATGTCCAACAGTGTGTAGACTTTAAAATCATCCCTCACATGCAAGAAACTGTCATGCCAAGAGCCCTGCAAATCAGGTGTGGCTGCCAACAACGCTGTCAATATGTCCAATAGGGTGTAGACTTTAAAATCATCCCTCACATGCAAGAAACTATCATATCAGGCATCCTGCAAAACCTCGTGTGGTGCCAACAATGCCGTCAAAACATCTAACAGGGTAAACGTTAAAATCATCCCTCGATGTCCCTTCTCCCACGAAGTCTCCATGAGTGAATTTGTAGTAAATGCATTCAGACATCTGAGCAGCATAGTTATAGTGTTACGCGAATATTCCTTCGACGTTCGGAGGATTCTTTGGCCAGGAGAAAAAATAATAATAAAGCCGAAGGGTAATTTTCCAAATGTTGTTATTCTAGCTTCTCTCTAAGCACAATATGCGGTAGAGCAAACTGTTTGAGGTCGTTTTTCATCACCTTGTATCCCTGATGCAGAATAAAGAGAACCCAGGACAATAAAGCCCTAATCCACAAGAAAAATTTCCAACAGTATCAGAATGGCCCAAGAAATATCAAGAATGTTGATAAAGGTCTCCTAAGAACACGTGCCAAGTTTTATCACAATCCAACGAGTTTAAGGCAGTGCAGACACAAAAACAATTGTAGGAAAATCAATCTCTATCTCCCTGAAATTGAAATTATAACTATAGCCCTATCACTAAAGCATCAACTGACTGTGGGACCACCTTCATTGGATCTGGAACTTCAAAAAACCCTTAGGGACCATGTTTCGGCTTGATCAGACATTTTTGAACCAAGTTATGGCCAAATTACTCGAAATGGGTAGGTCACGCGCTATTACCGTGCACCCTTAGTGAACCAGTTTCCATTAATGGAAACTACGATCATGGGTTTTGGCCTCATCTTTGAAAGGCTGTATCTCTCTCATCCGAAGCTGGATCAAGCTCAAATTTTACTAGTGTGTTCATCTCGTCAATTCGAGCATTTTGATATGTGGCATGACCCGTGTCGTGGCTCGACCAGGGAAAAAAATATGAGAGAAGATCGCGATTCAATGCAAGGCTGCAGGTTTTCCAGTAGGATCATACCTCGATCAAGCGACCACATCATGACACTCGCAAAGTTGAACCGACTCGAAATCAAACCCATTACAAGCACTTGGTTCGAGGCTTCATCAGAGCCGAACCTCGCACGTGATGGATGATTAGATTTGACGTGCGACAAGAACGAAGTTTCTGCACTTTTCGGTCACCGGAAACGAAATTCCGGCAAAAAGATCAAAAATGAAAAATCTTCGATCGGGCACCAAATCAACCCACGTTCATCGCCAAATTCTCACAACGACTTGCTCGTCGATATTCAGCTAAGAAGTCATCGAAGAACATCACACGGCTTCGTGATTTTTGCACTTCGTGATCATGGCCCAAAGACCCGATCCGTGGCCCTAAAGTGGTATCAAAACGACCATCTTCTTGAGCTGATTAAGAAAAGAATCATCTTTTGACCGAACAGAGATTGGAGAGACCCCAAACCAACCCGAGAAGATCGCAAGAGTTCTTGGGCATAGTAGGGACTCAATTGGAATTTTGTGGATTGTTGATGCAGGGGCAAAATCATCATTTTGCTTTATTTTCTTAGAATTTCTTTAATTCACTTAATTGTTATTTTTTAGCAATTAGGTCAATTTTTTAGTGTACACCGACCTTTGGGCCCCACTTCTATATAAACAAGTATGCATCGACCCAAGTTTCATCAATAAAAATTCTACTTTTTGCTTGAGATTTTGGTCACATCTTAGGGAGAGAGGAGAGAGAACATTTTTGGTGGTACCCCCAGACATAAGGTATGCTTTCTCTCTCTTCCTTCTCTCTCTTCTTTCTCCCTCTTCTCTCTCTTCACTCTTCTTTCTCTCTCTTCTCTCTCTCTCGCTCTCCTTCTTTCTCTCTCTTCCTTCTCTCTCTTCCTTCTCTCTTCTCTCTCTTCTCGCTTCTTTCTCTCTCTTCTTCATGTTTCTTCCTTCTCACTCTTTCTTCTTTCCATTTTTCTTCTTCCTCTTTCTTCCTTCTCTCTCTTTCTTGTTTCCTTTTCTCTCTTTCTTCTTTCCTTTTCACTCTTTTCTTCTTTCCTTTTCTTTCTTATCTTTTTCCTTTTCTCTCTTTCTTATTTCCTTTCCGATCGCCTCTCCTTCTTTTTCTCTCTATTTCTTTCTCATCCCATGTTATCCTCTTTCTCAATCTGTTGCGTGTAGCAAGGAATACTGCCAAGCATGACACTCTCTTCCTTCCTTGTTCATCGCGCACGGCAATGCTAATGTCGGGCGTGATTTTCTTCTCTGTCTCAGTCTATTGCGCATAGTTCATACTACTGAGCGTGATGTTCTCTTCTCTCTCTAATCGTTGCGCATGACAGTGCAAATGTCGAGCGTGACTTTCATCTCCCCCTCTTTCCGTTGTGCATGGCAGTGCAAATGCCATGTGTAAGTTTTCTTCTCTCTCTTGTCCATCGTTCACGACAGTACAAATGTCGCACGTAAGTTTTCTTCTCTTTCTTGTCTGTTGTGCACGGCAATGCAAATGCCATACGTGATTTTTCTTCTCTCTCTTGTCTATTGCTCCTGGCAGTGCATACTGCCGAGCGAATCATCCTTTTTCTTCCTCAACCTATCAGTTTGTTGTGCATGACAGTGCATACTGCCGAGCGTGATGTTCACTCCTCTCGCTATCTGTCATGCAGGGCAACGCATACTGTCGAGCATGGTTTTCCTTTCTTTCTCTCTGACTATTGCGCATGACAGTGAACACTGCCGAGCGTGATCTTTCTTCCTTCTCACTGTCTGCCCTGTACGACAGCACACACTACTGGGCATGATTTCCTTTCTATGTCATCTCCTTTTTCTTGTTTGACTAGAGGGCTGGTTGAGCCTTACATTGTTGTGCTAGTCTTGATATTGAGCAGTTTAGCCCTTGTGCCAGACGAGTTACAGTGCCCATCTAGCTGCCGCACCAGACTAGTCACTATGTCAGGAAGTCATCATGTCAGTCTTGTTGTTGAGCAGTTAGTCGTTGTGTCAGAGTTGTTACCGTGCCTATCTAGCTAACATGCAAGACCAGCCACTGTGCCAAATGAGTCACCACGTCCGTCTAGTCGTCGAGTAGTTTAGCAGGTGTGTCAATCTAGTTACTGTGCCCATTTAGCGACCGCGCTAAACCAACCATTGTGTTAGTCTTGTCACTATGCCCGCCTATCCGTCGGGTCAAACAACTCCATTCTTTAAAGGCTCAGCGAGAGCCAAGCTGACCTTCATCATTTTTGTCATTCATTTTCTTCTCCTTCTCTTCACAAAAATCTTTATTCTCTACCTTTGAGGAGTTGGGTGAAATCCAAATCAACCTCCATCTCACTTTTCTCTGAAGAACTAATTGAAAGACATACTATCCTTCAAACACTTCCTCCTTTTCTTTGTCATTTCCTCTATCTCACCCCTTTCTTTCTTTCCTTACTATAGGATCTCACTAAAAGTCCCTTGTCAAGGAGGCATTGTAAGATTGTCAAACTGACATGGACCCTCTTACGCTATTCCTTTCATTTCTCTTCAAGTACACACGCACGTGTGTGTTCACCCTATGACAAGGTGGGGTCCTCAGACCCACTTGTCTATACTCTAATGTGTGTGTGTGTTTCGTAGGTAAGAAGAAAAACAAATCAAGGGAGGCGACTCCTAATCGGCCACAGGCCAGGGGGGCATTCTTCGTGATCTAAGAGGGTGCCTACGTGAGTCAACTCGAGCTCTTCACGGACCCACGTGAGGCGAGTCCCACCTTACGACCATAATTCCTCTCTCATCGGTTGGTATTCCTACCCATGGTTTCCTCGTACGGTTCTCGAGAGAGCAATCTCAGGTACCAGGTCCTTCTCGAACTCGAAACTATGCCACCAGGTCAACACGACCTGGAGGGCGAGATTGAGGCACCTAACCAGTGAGGTCCCAAAGGCACGTGCTATCATCAGTCCCATAGGTGGGACTTTAAGTAGGCCTTACTGCAGTCACGGGAAAACGATTCTAAAACTACCTCCTAACGCAATCGCGTGCTGCTAAGAGTCCACGGAACCCTTGGGAAAGGATCCAAACATCTTCTCGATAGGCATCTGAATTCTCACCATTACTTCCCCTTCCTCAAAGAAGGCAACAGGAAAAATTCGAAATAAAAGGCACCAAAAGAAGAAGCCTTAGACACATCAAATGGAAAGAATAAGAAAATGGATTGTCTTATTCATATTCAATGGAGGTTATAAAATCTTGGTGGGCCATCAAGGCCCACATAGACGGGAGAAAGAGAGGAAGAAAGGTGAAAGGCAGCAGGGGAGAGAGGCCATTAAAAGCCATCAAGTGCCTCACGCATCTTCTCTCTTAGCGCTAATGTATCATCTAATATCGCATGCTTCTACACCTAGAAAAGCGAGGCGCTCTTGCCGATCCTTTCAGATGTGCCAAGAAGTTTTTCTATTTCAGCCCTCAGGTGTCTCTGTCCCCACGACCTCTCGGCCATAGCCTCCCTATTCTGTTGATGGCCTGCAGAGATGAAATCTCTTCCTCGGGCATTGCCGGCGGAGATACATTCCCTCTCCTCCTCCCACGATCGTAAGGAGGTGCGCTCTCTCGCCAATTTCTCCTGAAAAGAGGCGATACACGCATCCAGGGCCTGTGACATGGTAGTCTCGCTCAGAACCACCTTGGACCCCCAGCCCGCGAGGTCCTTTGACAGCTGCCTCAGCTGGACAAAAGTTTCCCCTTCAGGGTGTGTGGCTACTAAACTTGCCATGCAACCCTTAAAGGCCTCAATCCCCCTCTTCAAGTCTGGAAGGGCAGATTCTCTCAGCCCCTGAAGACCCGCCCGGATTGTATGTCACATGGTTAACTCCCCAACATCAGGCACTAACGATGTCAGAACCATGCGGCCAGTTGAAGCGCGGGGCCGGGCGTCGGACGGGGCATCCCCATTCATGGGGACCAGAGTCATGGGATGGGAAATGTTGCGCTCATGCGAAGACTCCCCTATGTGTATCTTCGATGCGAGCTCCTCGAAACTTGGCAACACTAACAGCATCAGAGGAAGGGCCGTCGAATCTGACCCCGTCCCTGTGGTGACCCAAGTACGTTCGGGGCAAGCACTCCCATGTCTGCCACAGAGCCTCCCACTTTTGACAGCAATCAGTTGTGGCATTATGAGAAGAAACTGCAAAATAGGAAGGGTCTCCAATTTCACACATTTAACCCCTGCATAAAGAAAGAAAGGGGGGTAGATCATTAACGACGCACCAACCACGTGCCCGAAACCAAACAAGCAGCACTACCTGGTGGGGAAGACCGACTACTGCCAGCCATGGCCTTGCTCAAAAGTGCTGCTTCGAAAAGAAGGGAACGCCGGAAAGGAGGCCTGAGTAGAAGGCACAAAGGGTGTTTGCTCTTATTGTGGGTGCAAACCTTAGATAAGAGCAAAAAGCAACCACCCCTTCTTTTATAAAGCCGGACAACCAAGAAAGGACAATCAACAGGCGACCCACCCTCCAATCGTAGAGGGACTCCAGCGGTACGTTAGGCGAAGCATCGGAAGCGGGATACTGAATCACTGTTGGCATGCGAATCAAAGCGTCACACAAGCCAGCGCCACAAGGCTTGAAGGTACGATCGTACAAACGGCACTCGAAGCGACATTCCACACATGCGAAAGATTACACTCAATCCCAAGGTAGCACTAAGGGCACGTAATCAAACTGTCGTACAATGATGACACCGCTCTCTTGCCCAGCATTAACTGCTGCATGCATGATGTGGCTCGACAGGAACGGCGTGCCTGCCACCGTCCAAATGCCGCTCAGACTTGCAGCCCAACCCCGTTTGGCTTGCCTACAACACGGGCCCACTCATAGCGCCCAGGGCATGCCTCTCCACCACTATGCTTTGTGGGCAAGCAAACCTTGCTCCTTGCCCTGCCAACATATGGGACCTCGTTCGGTCACCAAAAAAAAAAAACAATGTGGGGTCTTGCGAAAATCAGCAATGAAGCATTCCCCAAGGTTTGGGATGAAAAGCCACAAGGGCATCCCAGCCATCTTCATGCAGCAAGCGACAATTGCCCCACGGGCACTTCATCGACCATTCCTTATCCCCATTATCAGCAAGGATAAGGACTGCAGCTGCCCACAAAAAAAAAATGAGAGCAACACACAGCGACACAAGGCAAAGAAGGAGAATTCAATGCAAAGGGGGATTTCATTTCATGAACAAAAAAAAGGGTTGCATGTTTGTTGTTACAATACAAATCGTAACACAAAAAGAATTTGTACATCCATTCTGAAGTGGATCCCTTCCCTTAGAGAGTCCCAACACCTTCCTACGATGGTGGTGCCTTCAAAGAGGTTGTGTCCATTGGTCGGATGCCTCGATCTCACCCCATTTATCTAGATGATCGAGGGACACATGTCTCGGCCTGGAAGACCCATGACTTGAGACCGCTCTCTTGGGAACCTTGTTCACAGAACAAGGGCAGGTGCCCAACTTGCGAGAGAAGAATTTTAAACGTGAGGTGAAGAACAACCTCACCTGGGTCTGTGACTTACTCGGGTTGGCTCGCGCGGGCGCCCTCTTAGATCACGATGGAAAGGCCCCCAGCTGCTTCAACTGGTTGGGAATCACCTCCCTTGACCTATAATCTCCTTATTTTCTGCAAAGAACAGACATGGTTAATTTGCAAGACAAGTAGTCAAGGAACCCACCACCCTAATCTTGGGGCGAACATGGATAGATGTGCACATTCAGATGGCAGAGAAGATGAAAAGTTAGGGTGATGAAGAAGAGGATTCGAATAAGGGGAGAAAAGAGAAGAGGACTTGACAAGGAGAGGAGCCTAGCCAGATAGCTGGACTAGTACAATGATCGACTCGGAGTGCTAGCATGACGGGCACGGTAACTCAGATCGGCACGACGACAATACTACTCAAAATCAAGGCCGATATGACTGTCCTAATCTAGTGTGGGAACAAGATGGACATGGTACTCTAGACTAGTACAATGGCAATACTACTCGACGGTCAGACTGCTATGACAGTGCTAGACCGAGTCTATCCTTCAGTCAAGCAAAAAAAGAAGAAAAGAGAAGAGAAGAGAAGAGAGTAGAGAGAACACGCGAAAGAAGGAGAAGGCATGTCTCGGTGGCGTTAGGCATCGTTATTCACAGGCGTAGAATAACAGCGTCGTGGCCCCTATACGGCACTGGACATTGCTGCTCACAGTGAAAGGGCGAGCAGTGAACTGTAAACAACATTATCCATCGCCGTCAGCAACACTAGAAGGCAGCACGACCCTTCGCGGGCGGCAATAAGTACAAAGCACACAAAAGAAGCCTATGCACGACGATAAGCATCGCCGTCTACGATAGGCACGGGGCACAAGAGAAGCGTGCAAGCAGTGATAAACATCGTCGTGACCCGTTGAGGGTGGCGATAGGCATCGTTGTCTGCCATAGGTGCGGGATGCTGAAAGCATGTTCACAGATGCCGATGACTATCGCCGTCTGCGCTTGCGCAGAACGCCGAAGACATGCCTACAAACAGCGATGAGCAGCGTCGTCTGCGACCCATGAGAAGAAAGAAAGATGGCTCACAATCAACGATGCATGTCGCCACGCATGACACCAATCTTGGAACAAAAACAGGAGCCCGACCCGCTACTTGAACACAACCAGGCTCACCATGTGCTCCTTCAGATGGCATTACGCACAACGACGACTAATGCACACATGTTGAGGGAAAGAGATGAACGAGGAGAGGGAGAAAGAAGCTCGCGCATAGCGTTGCCATCGCCATGTACTACCTGTGAAGTCACAGGAAGAGGAAGAGAGAAAGTGGCATACACAACACTACCAATGCCGTGCATGGCATCTTGAAGTAGGAGGGGTACCGCTCTAAACGTTTTCTCTCCTCTCTCTCTCTCCAAAGAAGAAACATGACCCAACTCATGCTCTTCAAAAGGAATTTTTATTGATCAAAAGAGTCTTTGTGAGTCTAAAAGAGAGATCCATTTATAACGAGAGCTAACGTCTATTTATAGACTAAGATTAAAACGTGGGTGGATCACCTAAAACTAACCCTAATTAAGGATAATTACAATCTATTAAAATTAATAAAAATAAAAAAATATGGTGCAAAATGATTGATTTTCCCCTGCCTAAGAATTCCAAAGCAGCCCCTACTGTGAACTAAGGACGTTCTTGATTCTTCTCGGACTATCCATTGACGATCCGGCATCTGAATGAACAAAAGATGATCACGCAGGGCTCGAGGTAACAATCATTTTGATAATAATTTTAAGCCACGAATCACACTTTAAAGGTATGATCACGTAACTTGAAATATGAATAGATCTTGAAAGTTTTTTATTGATAGTGCATCTTCATCTTGATGTTTTTCTTCGATTTCTTAACTGAATTGCACTGAGCATGTCACCACGATCACGTTGCAATGAATGGGACGCGATTTGGTGCTCGAATGAAGATTTAACAATCTTGAACTTTTGGTCAAATTTTAAGATCCTGGCTGTTGAAATCTCAAGTGACTTCAATTGGATCTTATGTGAAATTTGACCGTTCATAACATGCGAGGTTCGGGTCAGCGATAGCAACAAACCTTACGCACGCGATGCAACTGGTCTCGTGTTGATCGGGTTCGCAAGCACTGTAATATGGCCACTCGAGTGAGTGGAGGTCCTGCTGATTTTTCTGCAACATGTTTCTTCAAATCACAAACTTCTCTTTAGTTTTTCTCTTTGCTCCGACATCGTCACAAGACGTACCACATATGAAAACGCTCATTTCGACAAGACGAACATGCTCCAATAAGTTTGAATGCGATTCGATCTCGGACGAGGGAGATATGGAAATCACAATTTCATCATTCGTGATTCTGCTTTAGTGGAGTTTAGTTGTAGGGTGGCCACACGAGAATACTGTGCGACTTCTCCTGTTTCGGTCTTTTACCCATAACTTCTTCCTAAAGTGTCTGTTTAAGCTGAAATTTGACCCCTGGGGGTTTTTAACCATGCCAGATTTAATGGTTGTGGTCCCACAACTATTTGATGCTCTAAGAGTAGGGTTCCAATTATAGGGGTCCATTTCAGGATGCTAGAGGCTGATTCTGCCGAACCTGTTTCTCAAACTGCACTGCCTTAGAGATGTCGAAATATGATGAAACTTGGCAGGAGGCTTTTAGGAGTCCTTATGAAGATTTTGATCTATTTTGGGGCCATTCTAAGACTATCTAAATTTTCACTGTTTGTCAAGCTTTATTGACCGGCTTCTCTCTTTTATTCCGCATCAGGGACCCATGGTGCTGAAAAATGTCTTCAAACAACGTGCTCCATTGAATGTTATGCTTCAAGAGAAGCGAGAATGATAACATTCAAAAAATTTCCTCTAGCTTTATTTCTTTTTTCTTTCTAGCCACAAGACCACATGAACGCTGAGGAGATTCACGTAATGTTGTAACTAGGATGCTCAGACATTTGGATGCAATGTACAGGTCCATCCGTTGAGATTTTAGGGGGAGAAGAGACTTTGAGGGATCTTTTAATGGTCCTCACCCTCATGGGACCGTAGAGGTTAGTTTTTAATGTTTTCACTCTATCAGACGAGTTTGCGACATGGAGAGATTGACATTTACAGTCCTCACCCTATCGGACGGTACCTCAGAGGGCCATTTTGTGTTTTTGAGGGTTCTTGTGGTCATTGTCCTCACCCTAGGGAATCTTTTTTATTTTGAGGGATCCTTTGTTCATCGTCATCACCCTCAATGACTCTTTTTTATTTTGAAGGGATCTTTCGGTCATCGTCTTCACCCTCAAGGACTCTTTTTTATTTTAAAGGAATCTTTTGTTCATCGTCCTCACCCTCAAGTACTCTTTTGATTTTGAGGGATCTTTTGTTCATCGTCCTCACCCTCAAGGACTCTTTTTGATATTTGGCGGGATCTTTCGGTCATCGTCCTCACCCTCAAGTACTCTTCTTGTTTTTTAAGGGATCTTTCAATTATCATCCTCACCCTCAAGGACTCTTTTGATTTTGTTGTTTGGGAGATCTTGTGAGGATCACACTCCTGGGTGAGCCATCTTATGCTATGAATGGATCTTGACAGTTGAGGATTTTGTGTGAACGTCGTTAGCTAGAATTATGGATGTTTGGCAAGTGGGTATCGGCTGAGGCTGTGGTGCTACGTCAACCTGCTTTATTGGTCCAAGCACCCTTTTCGAGCTCGAGCTTTCACCGTGCTCGGGCTTTTATTTTTAGAGAACTCTTTTACTCATGGTTTCGTGACCATGCTCGTTCGTCATTTTTACTCATGGCGTTCCCTTATCTAGATATACACTATGCACATTATTTTCTCTCTTTTTTTTCTCTTTTTTGTTTGTGAAGGCGTGTTTAAGGTCATGCCTTCGGGACCTGTGTGAAGCCTTTTAACGTCATGTGGCTAGGATGTGCACTAAAGTTTAAGATCATATAGCTGGACCATAGTGGAGATGGGTGGTAGTCTGTTGAGGGCATGGAGTGAGTATGGTGGTGGTTTTGACTCACTTTGGGGAGATGGCAGGAGGTTGTCTGCGAGGGACAGATGATGTATAGATTGAAGGTTAAAAGTGGTGACCCACTAGCTGACGGCGAATATGGATGGCGGGATGGTTCGCCATTATGTGAGCATGGGTGAGACTCACTGGGGCATGATGAATGGTAAAGGAGGAAGATGGATTTACTGGGGAAGTGTTGAAGGTGATGCGTGCACATGGAGGGGTCAGTTAGGGAAGACGTGCATGAGGATGCACATAAGGGCATGTGCGCGTGGGTGAGGGCACGTTTAACGTCCTGTCTCCAGGACCCATGCAAAGCAGTTTAATGTCATGTGGCCAAGACGTACACTATGGTTTAAGATCATATAAATTGGACCGTGGTTATGCAATTTAAAGTCATGCAACTAGGACCATGCAGTTTAAGGTCGTGCAACTAGACCTCCGCTACAGTTTAAGGTCATAGTTTGGACCATGGTGCTAATCCTTTTAAAGTCATGCAGTCAGGATGTGCACTATAGTTTTGGGTCATATAGTTCGGACCATGGTTGTGCAGTTTAAGGTCATGTAGTATGGACCATGGCTGTGCAGTTTAGGGTCATGCAGCATAGACCATTGTGTGAGTTGCCACGTAAGTAAATCTCCATGGGGGGATAGAGTGGCTCGTTGAGAAGTGGACTCACTGGGGATTAATGGGGTAAATATGACTCCATGGGGATATTAAGCAATGCCTTGCATGTAACTCCACTGAGAATGGCAGAGACTAAAGCACAGGTGTAACCCTACTGGGGATTGAAGAGATAAGAATGACCCTAACTCCCTTGGGAATAATGGGCTGCAATATGAATGTGACTCTTATTAAGGATGAGGAATAGTGGCCTGCATGTAGCTCCATTAGGAATGATAGTCCGGAGCATTGGTGTAACCCCACTGGTGATAATGGTATCATACACCCAGTGGAGAGATGCATCCATTTCACAGTTTAAAGTCATGCGCATGGACTATTTATCACGTTGTTTAACATCTTTCTACAGGGACCTACATTACAGTTTTAAGATCTTGTAGCTCGGACCATGGCTATGAAGTTTAAAGTCATGTGGCTAGGACCATGCAGTTTAAGGTCTTACAACTAGACCTCCGTTACATTTTAAGGTCATATAGTTTGGACCACAGCTATGCAGTTTAAAGTCATGAAGCTAGGACCATTCAGTTTAAGGGCGTGCAATTAGACCTCCACTATAGTTTGGACCCCGCAGTTTAGGGTCGTGCACTTAGACTACCACTACAGTTTAAGGTCATATAGTTTGGGCCATGCAGTTTAGGGTCGTGTACCAAGACCATTGCTATAGTTTAACGTCGTGCACCTAGATCGTAATGTGGTAAGGGAATGTGACTCCAAGGGGAACAGAGCCGTGATTGAAGACTTGACTCCCTGAGGATATGATGGCTGTGGTGCAAAGAATTAACTCCCTGGGGACACAGAACGATGGTCTAGATGGGAGTGTCATAGCATGCGCACTGCGCTAGGTTTTGAATGATGCACGTGGCGTTAGGCCCTTGATGAAGCGCACATGGTGTTATACCCTTGTTGAAGCACATGCGCTGTTAGCTTTTGGTGAAGCGCACTGCAATAGCTTCTGGTGAAGCACATGGCGATAGCTTCTGGTGAAGCGCAGGCGATAGCTTCTAGTGAAGCAAAAGGCAATAGCTTCTTTAGTAAAGCACGCGGTGCTAAGCCTTAGAGAAACGTGCCATGTTAGCAACGCACAGTGTTAAGGCATAGCGATAGCAACAAATGGTAGCAAGCACATGAGTTACAAGAGGCAGCGACTTGCATTCGGGCCTCGGGCTTGACCCGCACTGGCCTAGACACATCGGCGTTTGAAAATTAGGACTGGAGAGTCATTTTAAGCTTATGGGGGGCACTTTGCATAACTCTTGTTTATAAAAGGGGGTAAAACCCCATTTTACTATTTGACCCTCGGTAAAACAGTGAAGACAGTTTTAAAGAGCGAGAGCTTCCATTAAGAGACTTCCAGCGATAAACCTCCAACTAGGCCATAGGGAACAGTCGTTCAGGAGCTCCCCAACGAACTTCAACAAGTCGCAAACCTTCTCAGAGTGCTTACGAACATTTTTAGAGAGTGTCAAGGCTTCTCGAGCAGGGAACAGGGATCCTTCAAGAAGAAGAAGGGAGCCTAGCAAAGTTGCAGGCATTGCAGAGGCACTTCAACGAGCTCCAAGGGACTGAGAAGGAGGAAAGAGGCAAACTAGGGGTCACCGACTAATCTCAGGAACCCTCGATGATTTCTTGAAAGTCTTGTGGTAATCGACAGGTTGTAGAGGCCTCGGGGACACCAAGGAAGAAAACAGAGACTGTTGGGGCTTTCCGGTGATTTCCCTTTATTCCCGGTCGTCAGTAAGGGAGAAGAACAGGGTCATAAGGGGGTCCCCAATGGATGGGGAACTGTTTTCGGTGAGAAGAGGAAATGATAGTACGGGCCCGAAGGGTTGCAAGGCTGTAATGGTTGAGAGGTGAAGAGCCATGAGACGGTGAACGGTCACCCTCCGCACATGCAGTGACAGGCCACCTGCCTTACACGCGACGATAGACCACGTCCGACGGCATGCTCAGATTTCGAGGGACATGGTGTGTCGCACGTGTGACGTGTGCAAACAGCTTGAGCGCAGCTGGTGTTAGACACAGACGACGTTAGTCCACCTTTGCTCGCATCAGATAGCGCTACGTCTTGGTCCTCAAGTGGTGCTACTGCTTTACTTCGACAGACGGTGATAGCCCTTTTAGTCATGAGACGGTGTTAGCCCTACCTTCTGGGTACAGCGATGGCCTCTTTAGTCCTACGATGGCGATAGTCCTGTCTTTTATGCAAGGCAATAGCCTCGCCTTCTGCACACGATGAAAGCCTTTATAAGAGCAACTGGCATTACGCCTTACGTGATCAGCTAGTGATATGCCCTTGCGAATGCAGCCGACGCTACGCCTTAGCATTTTGTAGACAGCCTTATGCAGCCCCTTAGTGACTTGCGCGCGACAGTGAAGCCTTTGCTCTTGCTTCATCGCCCAACCTTCAGGCGCCAATCCTAACGTGAAGAACCTTCCACGTGCAGGGGAGCTTGGTACGAATGAATTCACCGGCAAAAGCTTAGTGAGGGGTGAGCCAATCTGGCTCACCGAGGCTTTGTGTGAACTAAGGTGGCCTTTGAGAGTCACCTTTACTAATGACCCCGTCCGTTGTGAGGTTAGAAAAGACAGCAACTAGAATGTAAGAATAAAACGAGGGGTAGGCCTCTTCCATTGTTTGCACAGGAACATAGACTCAAGCGAGGACTTGCCGACCCTAAGCAAGAGGATGGTGAAGACCTCAGAACTGAAGTGGTCTTCTGCTAGTCTCTGAGTGCAAGGGTAGCACCAGTACTTGAAAGGGTACTCTTTTTGGACCTTAAGAGTGATGAGCTGATACCGAGCCATTCTGAAGTGCGCTTCCCTGCTAGCTGCCATTCAGTGCTCAGCAAGATACTATGACCCTTGCTCAAACACTGTTAAGGTGCTATTGGAAACCTAGAGCCATGTAATAATACGTGGCCACTTGGTCATGGGGAAGCAAGAATGTCTCTGCTAGACCTGTACTTCATCGGTGGGCTCCCACTCATCGGTGCTATTTATGACGAGTTCGTGCCCCCGAACTCAGTCATTTTTAGAGGTAAAAGGGTCGGGAAAGAAAACCCACCAGCTAGATTGCAAGAGTTATTCTTGATTTACCAGCTGCTCTGTTCTGAGTCCAAGAATGGATGGGTCTCCTTCACCCAATGGGTGGCATTCTTCTATGGAGAGTGTAATGATGAGGCTGGTCCAAGCCCGAGAGGAAAGGGGAAGGCATCCATGAAGGGAGCCCCTCCAGTATTTGAGCTGCATAGCGGGAATGACCTCCTCTTTCTGGCGGTGTTCCTGGTACTCTTCTTGTGCAAATTCGCTCTCCCCAGGGGAGCAGATATTATACATCCAGGCATGTTCTATGTAGCCTGCGACATGGCGAGGGGGCGAGAGTAAGCGCTCGCACAGCCAGTCTTATGCTGCATATACTATGGCTTGGGAGCTGTGTCCAAGGGAAAAACCTATCAAGGTGATGAAGGAGGGAACGATATAGTGGGATGGTGAACCCTTCCCAGGGGACTTCAAGACTCCTTTCCCTCCTCTACTATGTGTATGGATGGCATGGGACTTATTTCCCCAACACCTACCTTAGAACTAGGGTGTTCGAGGAAACAATGTGCCTGTTTCTTCTTAAGATTGCTAGGAAGAAAGCAATCTTCCATACTCCTGGTCATGCACGTAGCTTGTAATGATCACTTCATATGAGTAGACCTGCCTTCCCGATCAAAAACCTCATGAATCTTGCTTTTGCCAATGAGCTGGGTAAGAGCATGGATGGTGCTCCTACCACGCATAAGAAGTTGATGTTCATGTTGAGTGTTAGAGGCGGGGCTCTACCCTACCGTACCATCCATAGTGCCAAGATTGAGGGGTATTTCCCTCATTGATTTCCCCAATAGCATGGGATGGACCAAGGGTGTCCATTCTCTATATTCTTTAACGGTAGAGCAAAATCAGCCGCAGGAAGAACAACCAGTTGGGGACCCATCGTGAGACCTCGTTCCCGAGGCAAATTCCCACAGCTTGGGCCATGTGCTTGGAGTTCACCGAGATCAACAAGTGCATGTTGTCATATTTTGGCAGAATAGTGTGAGCGACTAAGGCCCACGAACACTCCCAATAAGGGTTATTGGGAAGCCAGCCACCGCTAAAAAGGGGAGCACTCCCATTGGAACCAAGACACGCGGCAAAGGAGGATAGCAAGGACTCCTCCATTGGGGGAGATATTCACCCTAGGCTTCCCCTGGAACTGGCGCGACGTTGGGCAGCCTCGCCAAATTTCCATGGACAAGTCTCTGCCATGATTTCTCGATATGGAGAAGAAGACAGAGAGAATTTTTTATAACCTCTCTGCTATTTTCAAAAGGAAGGAGGGCTACAAGGTTCCGGGGTATGAAGAGTGCCCGATTCAGGATTTGAATAAGTTGATAGGGAGCGGCCCTCACAGCAAACTTGCAGCGGGCTCTTATCAAGGGGGTGCTTCTGAGACTGTTGTGCCTTCTCAAGTGAAGGGGAAGAAGAGGAAGCGGACTGCCCCGGCCTTTCCTCGTGCATCAGCTTGTCAGGCTCCGAAGCGTAAGGGGCATAAATATCTAGTGGTTCGAGAACCGGAAGATGATTCTTCACCGGCTGCTTCCTCGAAGTCCTACATGTCCCATGTTATTTTTGCATCATCCTCTGCTCTTGAGGATTCGTCTTCCCTTTCATCTAAGCCCCCCTCTAGCTCTTCAAAGACTCTGACCGGTGCTTTCAATCCCACAGCACCGATCGACATCACCGGGCTAATGAGGCCGGCCTTGATAAGGCAATCGAGGTGGAGAAAGCCTCTGAGGCCCAGAAGGTTGCTGCACCTACCGAGGTAGAGGGTGCAGTCGTGGAAGGGAAAGCCCCAAGCTTTATTCGGGAAGAAGGGCTCATGGTCATAGAGGAGGCTGGGGCCCCAGAGATGGCAGAAGGGTTGCCCAAGCAGTAGGAAGTTACTGCTTCAGGTGATTTAGCTGTAGGGGATGCAAATGAAGAACATCCTCAGACGGCTAATTTTGAGGGTCGAAAATGGCAGCCCCAGTGGATGATGAAGGGGTGGAGGGCCCTATAGCCATGAAAGCGGCAGGCCCGACAAAAGAAACGGTAGCTGAAATGGCTGATATAGAAGACAAAGGCAAAGAAGGAGAAGAGAGAGGTGATGCACTTGCCGAGGCAGAGGTGGGGGATCAAAGAGAGAGGGAGCAGGAAGAAGACACTGCCCCAGGAGAGAAGACTACCATGGTACACCATGAGACGGTAGCTCCAGGCGGGGAGGTCACCCTTGCCCTGGCTGAGGCTGCAGCACCTACAAAGAGCGAAGCTACAGCACCTAAACATGAGAGGGTCGAGCTAGAAGAGGCCATGGGGGGAGATTTGAGTGAAAGGGCTGTTGCTGAGATACCAGGGCAGCCTGAGGTTACCCCTGAATCTGGGGTGCCTGAGGCCTTAGCTGCAGCTGGGGATTCTCCTACTATAGTTACACCTACTGCATTGCCTAGACCCATCCTCAGTGGAATGCCTGGAATTATCATAGAGATGCTTAGGGTTGGCTTTCAAAAGATGAAGGAGCTACCCCTGGCCAAGCTTAGCGACGAGCTCATGCAACTGAAGCAGCTTGCCTTAGGAGGCGCACCCAAGGCCGTCCCCTACTTTGATAGTATTGTGAAAGAGTTGGAGGGTAAAAGCTCTGCAGGAGGAAGAGACTGTAGCACTGTTAGGGGGCTCCCTGTTAGAGTTCATGGAAGCCTCACAAGCACACAACCATGAACTGGTGGAGGCTTAGCTATAAGAGAGGGAGGCCACTGTCTCTCATAGGTCCGCCCATGCTGAGGAGGCCATAACACGCCAAATCAGGGTAATGACCCTGCAGGCAAAAACAGCCAAGTGGGCGCGGGAACTTGAAAAGCTGGAGAAGGAGACGACAACTTGGGAGGCTAAGGATAAGGAGCTGGAACAGAAACTGTTTGACCTCGAATAATCCTTGGGGGCAAAGTTGTCCTTGGTGGAGCAAAAGGTTGGGCTGTTGGCCGAACTGAGGGGAGATATCCAACGGGCGAAGGCATCGGCCGAAGACTGCATGGGAAAGGTCAATGAGATCATTGACCATTTTTTACAGTGCCTTTTTTTTCTATTATTCTTTCTCTTTTCTTTATTGTATCTGGACACTTGTAATTCCCCTGTTTCAAGAATGAAATGTCATTTTCTTCTCTATGCGATGTGTGTCTTTACGCTTCTACCCTTTCAGAGTGTGAGACGAAAAAGAATTGCCCACACCTTTCTTTCTCTTATGACAGCTTGCTGTGGCTTCAATGACCTCGAATGGGGGAGCAGTTTCTTCCTCACCCCTTAATGTTTGATAGACAGGGGCTCATAATTCATGGTTCTCATGATTTGGTGAGCGTGTTCGCTATAAATACTCCAATCTGGAAGACCTTTGGCTTTGCTTCGGGGTGCATTGCTCTTGAGCTCATCATAGGTCTTGGTCTCAGGGACGAACTCCATTAAGTGCTTTGAAGCGATGCGCATAACCTCCAACGGATTTTGAAGGCTACGAACCTAACTTCTTAGCTCTGCCATGGGGTCTTATTCTTGAGAGCTAGAGGGCTGCCTCTTGTCGACCTGTCCTTCTCCGAGAGCATCTGAGAAGAGTAAGACCTTATTTTGGCTGCTGGTGATCTCCTTGTTCAAGGAGGATGGGATTTAGAGTACCTTCCTTGGTTGTTGGTATATCAGTTCTGATTCTAAAAGAGCAATGGGAACATGCAGGACTTTTTGCTAGTTCGGCATGTAGGTGACCCTCGGTGCTAGAAGATCTACCTCTAGGGCTTTCTCAGCCTGAAGAGTTGCTTCTAATTCTGTTCTGGGTGAGTTAGAAGTGGAGGTAGAGGGGGAAGCTGACACCATGATCTCAGAGATGTGACCTCAGAGATGTAGCAAGGTATACTTGGGTAAATTGGATTCAAGGGAAGGATCCTGCCTTGTCTTTCTCATCTTTAAATATGACCGTAATCATTCACCCAACATCTTCGACATCATCATGAGACAAGGGTCCTGTCTCTCTCAAAGATTTCCAATCATCATCCTTTGGCCTTTCTGGTGCTGGAAGATCAGTGAAATAGTACTTAAAGTCAGGGTAGTGAGTCTCGGCTACAAGGAATGGTCTCCTATCAACATAGACTATGTGTTTTCTCCCATCTCAACTGTATTTGAAGCATTGGTGGAGCGTGGAAGGAACCACCCCCTGTTTGTGAAGCCAAGGACGGCCGAGCAGAACATTGTAAGATGTCGATTACATGAAACTAACTGTAATCATTCAGGTCACTCTTGAGGCGAAGACGAATTGTTCTAGATGGATTTTCTCCTGATTGGTTGAACCCTTGCACGGTGATGTTGGTAGGAGTGAGGTCGCCAAATATTAATCCCAATGGAGTGAGGATCCTTCTCGAGATCAGGTTGACTGCTGACCCTCCATCCAACATAATTCGGTTTATAGGGCAGGCATGTAATTCACCATTCATGAATAGGGGACAATTGCGAAAGTTTCCTCCCAAGTGAAGGTCATCTTCGAAAAAGGTGATCGCTAAGCACCCACTCAGATGGCTGGGTCGACCTCAATAGGCTCCACTTCAGTCTCGTATACCTCCAAGTTAGAAAGGGCTTGAACCAGGGCCATACGGTTGTATCTAGACAACGTAAGGGCATCATAGATACTTAGAAGGGTTGGAAGCTTTTTCAAATGCCCAACTATGTCATATTTCACCTTATCCTCATCAACCTTCTGTGCTCCGAATCCTGTCACTGGTGTAGGTGGTAGGGTAGGTTTAGGAGCAGGTTTTGGTTGAGTTTTAGTTTGTGACACTGGCTGACTTCGTTGTTAGGCTAGTACAGTCTAAGCTGATGGGGCAGTAATAAGGATTTGTATTAGGGATGTGGAGGTTTGAGGTTGAGTTTTGGGGAAAAGTGAAGGATCAGGAAACTTGAGGACCTTGAGCTTTTGAGGTGTGGGCTATATCTACTTCCCTGATCTTAAGCTCATTTTCCTCGTGCTAGATGACACTTTTAAGATCTGCACCATATGGGAGGTCTCCTTGGAACAGGAGCTTGAAGATGGGTTGGTCTCGGCTTGGGCTGCTAGGGACTCAGTGACCGTCAAGAATCCAGCCGCCTGGGCCAACATCTTTCTTAGGCTCCTCCGATGCGACCTACTGATGTTGGTGCCTTCGAGCTCTCTGTTTAGAGTGTAGAAGTCTGGGCACTGTCGAATTGCACATGTGAAATAGATAGAAGAAGAGGGATGAGAAGTAGAAGAAGAGGAGCAAAGAGTATTCTGAGCAGCTTTTTATGTCGTTACCTGAATTGGACATGTACCCCAGCTCTAACCGTTGAGGGATGCTTTTAATGTCGTCACCCGTATTGGACGAAGGGATAAGGCGTGTTACGCTTAGGATGAAGTCTTGTAAGGTCAGCAGTGGAGGAAGGGGCTTGAGAAATTCTTCCTCGATTGGTGGCTAAGGAATGTGGTTCCTTCGGTGAGCCGACCTAGGTGCGGGTCTCCTTCTGAATAACTTGGGAGGTGTTTGGTTCATCCTATCGGACTGATGAGTAGACCCTAGCTTCACGGACTGCCTCACGCTTCGGGGACTTGAGCCTACTTCGTCCATGGTAGACTTCCTAAGGCTGAGAAGTCAAGGGCTTTGAAGGGTCTATGTAGGCTCATAGGGAACCTGTAGTGGGATTTCCTCTTGGACGGGAGCGATGGCTTGGAAGCGTTCTAGGAGAACAGCGCAAACAAATGTGGCATTTTTGTACCTTCGCCGTGACTACAGCATCGAACCCAGAGCATTCCCTTAGCTCATGGCCTCATGCCTGGTGATATGAACACCAGAGATGTTTCGTACCCTGGGCAAGATGCCTAGGCTGCCTGGCAGGTTTTGGAGTGACGAGACCCTGTTGGAGCATTGCCTCGAAGAGGGTCTGTAGAGGGTCTAGTGCACTTCCCTGGGCTTGTGGCAAGAGGTCTTCTTACACTAGTGGAGCAAGGAGTTGAGGGTGTCCTTCTGGGTTACCATGAACTTCTTGGTGCTGCTGCATCTTCTTTGCCAAGAGCTTGTGGAAGCCAGTGCATTCGCTCAGGTCATGGCCTCATATCAGATGATACGGACACCAGAGGTTCTCAGTCCCGTCGCTCTCGACTAAAGTGTGCTCATAGTCAACCCTACTCCTGCCTGCTCCTCCCTCTTCGAGCAAGCACCTCCAACCTTGGTACTCGAAGACCTTCCCGCCCCATCATCTCGTTCTTGTCTCTGAATCCCATAAGAGAGCTCGGGGCAAATACCGGATGGGAGATCTTATTCTTCATCCTCCCTGGCCCAGAATGACTCTAGTGCTTGGCCCACACCCGTTGCCTCACTTAATGGAGTTTCTTGCACAAGAAGAACTGACCAGCTGCAGTCCCAATCACAGTTTTAGCATGAGGTTCATCAAAATCTCAAGGCCAAACATGACAAGGGTCTTTAAATTCTTACCAAGGAAGTGGCCAAGGCAGTCGGGGCAGCTAACTTTGATGACCCTCTTCTCCTAAACCCCTTCAACCCTCTTTAGATGGCGGAGCCTGAAGAAGGAGGTCATGAACCTTGCACTGTGGTTAGTGTTGAAGAAGATGACCCAGCCACTCAGTAGCCACGGTCTTAAGACCATTAAGAACCGGTCCTCACGCGATCGGTGTATAGGACTTGAGTCCAGCTGGGGCATGCTGACCTCCTGCTGATCGATTTGCCACGTGCGACCTGTCAAGTTCGTAAGCCATAAACTACAACTACCGTTGACATCCTTGGAAAAAAAATCAGCATAATGGTTATAAATGAGCTCAGCAACTCTCAGGAAGAGATCATGAATAAACTTGACGACATGGTGCTTGCAATGATGGAGAAGATCGATCGCATAGATGCCGCACGACAATCAACTAATCATGAGGTTGATTCCCATCACTCAGATGATGTACCTCCAAGGCAGCCCTTCCCCCTTGCCTCACAGGACAATTTTGACCCTCACCCCGTCTCACACACGAACATCAATGCTATGGTGACCCATAGCTTAAAGAATAGACAAATTCTGGTGATACAGGGTGCGATGCCTTATCAAAAGTCGTACCCTTCATATATCGGCCAGGTGTCATTTCCTTCAGATTACAAGAAAGGGAAGTTTCCCTTATTCAACGGAACCACGTCTCTGAACCAGCATATCGCCAACTTCCAAGCAGCGTGTTGAGAGACAACGGCTAATGGAAGACTCCTTCTCCGTCATTTTGTTGAAAACCTTGATGGCCCAACTCTTCAGTGGTATGCTCGGCTTCCCCCAAACTCAGTACATACCTGAGCGAGATGGAGAAACTATTCCACCAACATTTTTACGAGGTCGAGAGAGAGGTTCAAACCATCGACCTTCTCACCTTGGTCCAAGATTCCAATGAGCCCGTCGATCAATTCATATCAAGGTGGAGAAATTTGGCTGCTTGCCATCCCAACCCTATGCCTGAGAAGGAAGCAATTCAAACTTGTGTGCGAAACATGTGACCTGAAATTGCTCTACATGTTGAGGCCTCCAATCCGACTTCCATGTCAAAGCTAATCTCTAAATTGGTCCGCATAGAAAGCCTATCACGCCACCATAGCGGGTCATGACAACAGTCTGCAAGCTCATGGAACAACCGGAGTAATGGTAATGCTAGGACTAACACCCGGGGCAGCCAATAAAAAGGAATGATCAATGTAGCCCTCACGGTCAATAATCCAAAGAAAGCTCCTCCTCAAACTTTGGACCTCTCCAAAGGGGTAAACACAATGAAAACACCTCATCCAGGCAAGCAACAACAGTCGTACAACTGAGTACCCCCATCTGCGAACCTTAATCGAGATGATTATTGGACCAGGCATAGGAATAAAGTCTACCCTTTTGAGAAGAAATGGGTGTCAACGCTATTCCAATTTTTATTTGAACAGAACATGATCACGAATCCAGAGCCTAAGTTCTTTGATCAAGCTGGACTCGATACTCAGGCGAATTACTGTGCTTACCATCGAAGGATCAATCACCCCACAGATGACTGCTTCATGCTAAAAGACATTATCAAGGCTCTGATTCAAAAAAGTCAAATAAAGCTTGTAGAGCTAAAGAAAGTGTTCGGGGCAGTAGAAGCCTCCCACGCAGTAACAATCCAAGAGGAAGATGAAGCGCCTGGTCTCCTTCACGCCTTTTTTGCTATAATTCTTCAAGAAGGCCTCATCACTCCAAAACCGGCAAGGCAGCCCCGCCGCCTTGCTCAGGGGACTGAGGACCATTGGTGCCCGTACCATCAGATCTTGGGCCACAACTTGTGTGAATGCTCCAATTTTCATGGTATAATCACAAAAAAAATACAAGAATGTCAAGAGTCTTACAACGTTTCAGAAAGCGATCCTCAAATCACTGCTCAATGGTATAAGAGGGCCTCCGAACTCTCGACCCGGGTAATAATGGCTCAGATCTTGCTGAACATTCGACTTCTCAGCCATGGATAGTCCACCATGGGCAGAGCAGATTCAAGCATTTCATCAAGCTACGGTTGTCTATAAACCCAACGAGATAGATCAACCACTACCAAAGAAAACCAGAAAAGACAGGCACTGAGGGCTGCTCACCGAAGGAACAAGACTGCTCAACTGCATGTTGAGCAGGAATTTCTCAGGCCTCTTCCCCCATTGCTAACTTTATTGGACTTCATCCTTGACATGATCCTCCTTCCTTCCTCCTCCCATCAAGAGGATGTCCCCGAGCCCTCTCCTCCACAAAATACGTCTAATGAGGTTGATGACATTAAAAGCACTCCCAAATGGTCTAAATAAGGAAAAGACCTAAAAACTTCCCTGCACATGTCCAACTCTGGTGATGACACAAAAAGCTGCCCAGATTGGTCCAATGAGGGGAATGACCTTGAAAGTCCCTCACTTTTTGACCCTCCTCCTCCTTCTTCTTTTGCTTCTCATCCTTCTTCTTCTATGTCTCCTGTAGGTAGCACCTTAAAATGTCAAGACTTCGAGCTCTCGACAGAGAACTTGAAGGAGCCAACATAAGCAGGACACATAGGAGGTGGTTAAAAAAGACACTGACCCAGGCAACAGGATTCTTAATAGTCGTTGATGCCCTGACTACTCGAGCTAAGACACAACCATCTTCCTCCACTAACAAGCATAAGAAGTCAGAGCCGAAGAAACCCCAGTGGCCTCCTGAGCTTGACTTTGAGTAGAGACTGAGAGAATCAAGAGGGCTGAGCTTCTATTTTCAAGAAGCTTGCCACATGGTGAAAGTCTATGAGGTATCAGCAGGCACATGACAAACACAGCAAATACTTATGCAAAAATTGAACGATTCTTATGAAGGTGCTTCTGGCCCCACAACTACTGAATCCCAATATCCTGGTGGCTTCCAAATCAAACTCTTACAGCCTAATATGTTATCCATGTTTGAGGTTGACCTGCTGTCCCTCGTTTCGACAAAGGTGCATAAATCATGACCTACCCTGGAGCCTTCTTAGAAGCAGAGATGTCCCGATCATCGGTCTTTACACTTGAGGTTAGTGAGAAGACCTCTGAGGCCAAAGATGAAGCGTTACTTGAAGCCTCAAAAGAATGGGAACAAGGTGGTGAAGCCATAGCAGATGAACTCGAGGAGAAAATCTAGGGGATGAGACTGATCCCAGACCCACTTTCATCTCCTCGAATATGTCTCCAAAAGAGAGAAAATTTCACTACTTTCAGAAAATTTCACTACTTTCTTATGAGAAAATTAAGACGTCTTTGCCTGACATTACCATGAGAAGCCTGGTTTAGACCCTCAAGTCACCATTCACTGCCTTGGCATCGATCCTATTGTCAAACCTATTAAACAGAAATCAATGACATTTAGGCCTGACCTCGCAATGCAGATAGATGCCGAGGTGACCAAACTCAAACAAGCAGTCGTCATTCACGAAGTTAAGTACCCGAAATGGCTAGCAAATGTCGTTCCAATTAAGAAGAAGAATGGCCAAATCAGGGTTTGCATTGATTTCTGCGACCTGAATACCGACTATCCCAAGGATGTCTTTCCGCTGCCATTCACCGAGATGCTTATTGCTTCTACGGCTCACTGCCAAATCTTTTCCTTCATGGATACATACCCTGGGTAAAATCAGATATGGATGGCACCTGAAGATGAGGAAGCCACCGCGTTCTTGACCCCGAAATGAGTCTTCTCCCACAATGATGCCTTTTGGATTGAAGAATGCTAGTGCCACTTATCCGAGAGCAATGACAACCATCTTCAAAGACATGATACACAAAGAGGTGGAATGTCATGTAGATGACTTGGTGGTGAAACTGGAATAGAAATATTCTCATATGAGAGACCTCGAAAAGGTGTTTAAGCGATTACGCTTGCACCAGCGCAAAATGAAGCCGATGAAGTGCGCTTTTGACGCGTGTTCAGGAAAGTTCTTAGGGTTCATTGTTAGACACCGAGGGCTTAAGGTTGAGCCAGTAAAGATCAAGGTAATCCAAGAAATTCCATCACCAACTACACTGCGAGAACTGCACTCTCTTCAAGGGCCACCGACATACATTCGCAGGTTCATCTCAAACCTCTAAGGTCACCGTAAACCCTTTATGCACCTATTAAAGAAAGATACCCCATTCATCTGGGATGAGGCATGTAGGTAGCTCTTGACATCAAGCATTATTTTCTCAATCCTCCAGTGCTCTCTACACTAGTGTTGGTAAAACCTCTCATCCTATACGTGATCGCTTTAGACAAGTCACTCGGGGCATTGTTGGTGCAGAATAACGACCAAGGAAAAGAGGTCACACTGTATTATCTCAGCCGCAGGATGCAAGGGGCTGAGAAGAATTATCCCCCAATGGTGAAGATGTGTTTGGCCCTGATCTTTGCAGTACAAATGTTTCGGCACTACTTACTTGGTCATGAAATGAAACTCATATCAAAAGCAGATCCTGTAAAGTTTCTCATGACACACTCATGTCTGTCAGGACGTCTTGCTAAGTGGGAATTATTGCTGATGGAATTTGACATCACATATGTCCCACAGAAGACCATCAACGGCCAAGCCTTCGCTGATTTTCTCGCAGCACACCCCGTATCGGCGGAATCTCTTGTATCAAGTGACCTCCCTAATGAAGAAGCATTCTGTGCAAATCTTGCTCCTGAGTGGGAAATGTACTTCGATAGAGCCTTGGAATCTGACCGAGAAGGCACCAGAGTGGTGTTCCTAACTCCGAAAGGAGGAGTATTGCCACTTTCTTTTTCTCTCGTCGAGGCCGGTTGTGATAACGAGGCAGAATATCAGGCCCTTATAATTGGATTAGAGATAGCCTTTGATCTAGACTTAGAGCAACTCAAGATCTATGATGACTCTGAGTTGGTAATCTGACAGGTCAAAGGGATCTATGAAATGAAAAAAGACCCTCTCAAGCCTTATCATGATACTTTAAAATTGTATATGGCCCAATTTGAAGATGTATCCTTGAGTCACATCCCCAAGAGGCTAAATTCATAAGCTGATGCACTTACAAAACTCGGGGCTCCAATTCAATTATCCTCATCAGGACCCACGCTTGTCTGGGTGATAGAGTGGAGACATATTGAATTGAGAACCGAGGTAGATGCGAATGATGAGTGAAATCTCTTCCCCGGGTGCCCTCCTTATCCATTCGGAGCACTTCTATCTGCTAAAGAAGTTATTAAGACAGAACAAAAAATGGCAAGGTGTTAGGGAGCTAAGGTTCAAAGCCAGGAACCAGAGTTCTTCGACCCAATATGCGTTGAAATTGAAAAAGTAGAAGATTGGAGAGAGCCCATCACTAATTTTCTAAAACTTGGCAGACTTCCGGAGGACCATGCTGAGCGCAACAGCGTGCGTCTAATATCTACCAAGTATACCCTCCTTGACGGAGAGGCTCTCTTTAGACGGTCATTTGATGACATTGTTCTTAGATATGTGGACCCACAAGAAGCAAATAAGGTCTTGGAAGAAGTACACTCAGGCATCTGTTGATTGCATCAATCTGGCCCCAAGCTTTATGAACGGATTTGAAGATTGGGGTATTATTGGCCTTCGATGATTGCTGATTCCTTAAAGTATGTTAGGAAGTGCCAAATGTGTCAAATACACTCGAGTCTTCTTCACCAGCCTCTAGAACCCTTACACCCTACAGTGGCATCATGGTCCTTCTCACAATGGGGGATGGACATTGTAGGGCCTATTGACCCTCCTTCGGTAATGGGTCAGGTATTTATTCTAGCTGCAACATATTACTTCTCAAAGTGGGCTGAAGCGTTCCCCCTTAAGCAAGTTCCTGGAACCATAGTAGCTAATTTCGTGCGACATCACATCATATATCGATTTCGAGTTCCTGATCTGATTATATCGGACAATGGCCCTCAGCTCAGAAGTCATCACATTGATCGCTTGGTTGACCAGTTCGGTTTCGAGTGGAGATACTCAACTATGTACCACCCTCGAGCCAATGGATTGGATGAAGCGTTCAACAACCTGTGCAACGTTTTAAGGAAATCAGTATCAAAGACAAAGAAGAACTGGCATGAGAAGCTTCTTGAAGCCTTGTGGGCCTATCGTATTACCACACAAAATGCCACCAGTTCAACCCCTTACTCCCTAGTCTATGGGGGTGAAGCAGTTTTACCTCTTGAAATTCAAATCCCTTCGTTGCGTGTCACAATACATCAATGACTAACCGAAGATGAGAGAGTCAAACTTCAATATCAAGAATTAGATGCACTCGATGAAAAGAGGTTGGAGGCTCAGCAGAACCTCGAACTCAACCAGGGGTTAATGAAGAGGGCCTTTGACAAGTCAGTCAACGTCCGCTCATTCGCCCAAGGGAATCTAGCCCTAGCTGTCAAGAGGTCGATTGTTATGCATGGGTGATGCGAAGGGAAGTTTGAACCCAAATGGGAAGGTCCCTTTATAGTCAAAAAGGTCTCGCCAAATGGAGCTTACATACTTGCACATCTTGATGGAGAGAACGCAATGCTCCCTATCAATGGGTGATATCTAAAGAATAGTAGCCACGATGCATATTTAAGAAAAGAGACTCAATGCATAGCAAGCAAGACAGTCCAAACAAAACGTTTAGCTCTTTTTATTGTAGTAAAAAAAGAGTTACAAGTTACTAGCCAAAAAGCCTATTATTCGGGAGGTTACAAATCTCTTGCATATGGGGAAAAGAGAACAATTGGCACCAAAAGTGTTGCTTTTGCATCTGAGGATAAGAGGACAATTATAAACCAAAACCTACAGTGCTGCTCTTGCATATGAGGATAAGAGGATGGTTACGGGCCAAAAATAAAATGCCCTCATCATGAAGAAGAAGCAAAACCACTTGGAAGTTAGCTTCAATTCATCTGAAGGGTGTTGTCAAAGAGGATGGTTACAGGCTAAAAGAAGAGGCCAACCATTTCCGAGTTAGCTTCAATTCATCTTATGAGTATATCAAGCATCCAAAGCAAACTTATCTGGCAACGAACTGGCCTATGATGGGGAGCAAACCATAGTGAATTCCCTTCCACAGAACATCATGGACTTCACTATTGAGCTGAAGGACTTGGCTTCCAATGGGTATCATAAGCCATGTCTTACTATTGGTCCCCACCCTTTGACTACCCAAGTTAGCACCTGCATGAACATCGTCGCGCGTGACTCATTGTCATACGCAACAATCCCCACATGCAACTTACTGTCGCACGTCAGTTACACCAAGCGTAGCATGATGCCGACCATGCACTGATAAGAACCGTGTAAGGCCAACGCCTGTTGTGTCTTCCAAAGGCTAGTGCCGGCTGTGCTTCTAACTCCCAGCACCAGCTGTCTTTCTTGAGGACCAGCTATGACTGTGTTTTTAAAATCGCCAGCGACGATTGTGTTTCTAAAAATGCCAGTGCCGGCTGTGATTTTAATGCCTAGTGTCAGCTACGTATCCTTAGTCGGCGCTGGCCGTGCTGTGACGGTTCACCTCTCGGTGACTCTTTAGTTTTCATGTCTCTTTAGTTCCCAATACCTCTCATTTTCAGGCCTATGATGCTTCGCCTCCCCGATGATTGTCCACCTTCCAATGACAGTCGTTCACCTTCTCCTGACCGTTCATCTCTAACGACGGTCCATCTCCCTACTCCCTTCAGGTTCCTATCGAAAACTCCCTTCCGCTGTTGGAAACCCTCTTCATCGTCAAAAAATTGCCAAAACCCATAAACATCCCTGGGCAGCCGTCTGCTGCAACTCTCGCCCCCTTCTCCCCTTTGTCAAAACCCTCAAAATCACGGTCGAAGTTCCCTGTTTCCTTGATGAACTTCCTTTTTCACTGCAAACCCCTGCAACTCCGATAAAACCCCGGCCTTGCTTGCTGGTGTTTTCTTCTTTCTTAGCTGGAACCAGCCCCTACTTTGCAGCAAACTCTTGTACGTGCTCACCCGAGCTCTCACCAGAAATCTCTCCCTCACTGTTAAGTTTTTTTACCTTAAGTTAAGTCGTTTAACCCTTCGTGAAACAGTAAAAAAAGGGCTTTACCCCTTTATATAGGCGAGACTTCCCCTAAATATCCTTCACAAACCAGAAATGCCAGCCACATCTTTGAAGGCCAAACGACAATGGGCCGGATCGGGTCTGGCTTTAACCCCAGGCCTCAGCAAAATTTTATCGTCACCAATGAAATCCTATGCAACAGAGACCAGGACCGGGTCGGGCTTAGGTTGAAGCCCGAACACTAACCCATAACCAATGCCAGTTGTGTTCTCAACCCAGCGTCGGCTGCATTTTCAACAACTTAGCATCTGCTGAGTGTTCAAGAAACAGTGTTGGCCGTTCCCAGTGATGGCTGTGTTTCAACAACCCAGCGCTGGCTGAGTGTTCAAGAAACAATGTTGGCCGTTCTCAATGCCAGCTACGTTTTTAAAAGAAAGGCTCAGTGCCGGTTGAGTGTTCAAGAAGTGATGTTGATTGTGCTCAATGTCGGCTGTGTTTTCAAAGACCCAGCACCAGCCGTGTATCTAAGGAGTAATGTTGGCTATGCTTAGTGCCATCTGTGTTCTCAATAGTTCATTGCCACAAGCCTCACGTTAAAGCCGTGCGTATTATCCTCATCGGAGTTACATTTTGATCATGACCTACTATCCCTAGTGGAGTGCTACCCAGGTCATTCCACCCAGGCCATGCCTTCTCTTCCCCAGTAGGAGTCATACCTGTGTTGTAGTCCCTTATCCCTAAAGGAGTCAGGGTCACTCTTATTATTGTGACCCCAGTAGGTCTGCTTCACACCTATTGTTCCTATCCTTAAGGAGTTGGGTCATTTTTAATGAATTTTTTCTCTATTGAATACCATTTTTCACCTCTAAGGGATTCATACTTGTCTCCTTATCCCCAATGAAGTCGGCCTTCCCATTTGAACCCCCTACCGGTCTTAACAACTTTAACCCCAGGGAGTCAGATAGTTGTCTACAAGACTTATTCCCATGGAGCTTCATCTACATGGCGACCCACCAATGGTCCGCACTACATGACCTTAAACTACATAGCCTTGGTCTAGGTCCACGAACCTAAACTGCATGGTCCAAACTATACGACCATAAACTTGTTTGTAATGAAAAATCTGACAGATCTTCCAATGAAGATCTCTCAGATCTAACACCTTAAACTGATAAAAAATAAATGATTAAAATGATGTGGTAGGATTGGTAGAGAAGGTGGGACAAATCGAATTCTGATAAGAGGCCAGATCCGCTCGAAAACGAGCAGATCTACTCTCAGATCTGGGGCAGGGCCAGCATGATCCAAGGCATTACAAAATACGATTTTGGAATAACCAAACAAATCAAAATAAAATGAAAACAATAAAAGCAAAAGAGATAAAATGGAAGAAAATGATACCGAACTGGGCCAGATGGCCCGGGACTCCCGAGCTTCTAAGCTCGCTCATATCAGAACCGATCCTCTTTTGTCCCGCTGATTCGGATATTAGTCAGCAAGTATTTTCAGTATAGGGTGGTTTTGCCCTATAGATGGTTCTAGGTGTCCTAGGTCTAAGCTCTCTCAGGCTTAAGGGTTGAAGTTTCAGGAGGCTGGGGGTTTCCTGAAGCTATCTTTAGGGTTTCTAATCTCTCTGAAACTCTATGGCTTCCAACTCTATCTCTTTAATTTTTTCACTCTCTATCTCTAATCGTATTCTCCGTCCCCCCTCCAAATGACCACAAAAAGAGGCCTTATTGGTGTCAAAGCTTGATGTGAAGGATATGCATGCATAACAAACAAATCTCTTAGTCAAAGATGCACATTTTGAGGGTCACAGATTTGGGCATCATGGGTCGTGTCGCCCAAGGAAATTGAAAAAGTCAAATTCGATTTGGGGTTGATCGGAACTGGGTGCACAGGGAGTGTCGTCTAGGCGGCATGGGTCGTGTAGCCTGGGTCGCACGCCCAGTGTTGCACACATCAATTTTAGTTGAAATTGATATTTTTAACTTCTAGTGTGTTCCTCAGCCTCTTTTAAAGCTACCAGAAAAAATCTGAGTCAAAACGGAATTTTTTACTTTTTTTAAGGATTCTTTTGGTAAAACAGGGCAATTGCAAGATGGCTTGAGAGACATGCCCTGTGTCGTCTGGGCGGCAAGTCCCTTGTCGTCCAAACTAAAACTTTTCTAAGTTGAATTATTTTCAATTTGGGTATCTTCCTCAGCCTCTTTTGAAGCCCTCAGAGAAAATTTAGGTGAAAACAAATTTCTTGACTATTTTTAATGATTTGTTTAGTAAAACATTGCGTTTACAAAAATCTGGGTCAAAACTGGGTTTCTACAGGGTTCTGTGCAGGGAAACTGATTCTGAATCATAAGGTAGGTTGTGTGAACTATGAATTTGGGTTTATTAGGTTAAGTGTGATCCTAAAGGTTCAGAAAGCCATAGAATTTGCAAGATTTAAAATGGGGTGTCTACAGTTGCCCCTCTTTAACACTCCCTATCATTCGAGGGACATGTGTGTGGCAAAGAAGTAGACACTGTGGCGTTCCCTATCCTTCGAGGGGCAGGTGAATGTCAAAGATTCTTCCTGAGGTCACCTAGTCAGAGGGTGCACCAACTATCCGTCCAAGTCATTGTGCTCATTGAGCTCACCCACCTAAGGAATTTTTCCTCCTAGGCTTTTCTGCTTGAGGTGTTGATGAGTTGCACAAGCTTGACACTCGAGTTAGATTTTTTGGCCATGCCACTTAATTTTAGGGGTTTTGTAGTTCAAATATTTTAACCTTTGTCATCTTCTTTGATCTCCTTAGGGTTTTCTAAGGTTGTCTATAGGTTTAAGAAAAGAGAGGATAATGCAGACATTGAAATTTGCTCCTGATGTCCCATGGTCAGAGGGCACACCAACTATCCCACAAATTCAATGCATTCATTGAGCTCACCCACTTAGTGCATTTTTTCACCTGGGGTTTTCGGCGTGAGATGTCGATGAGTTACACAAACTTGAAACTCGAGATTTCTGGCCATGCCACTTAATTTAAGTTTCAAATCTACAAACTTGCATTTTCCTGGATTTCCTCAAGATTTCCTAAGGCTTTCTATAGGAAAAGGCTTTCTAGAGGAAGGGACTTGTTTGGCCAATTCCAAAGAGAGAGACGAGGCATTAACAAGATAATCACGACAACACGGTGATCATCATATACGGGTGTCCAAGCTCCTTTGTTTTGAAAGTTGTTTTAGACATTTTGAAAGTAGGGGGAGATTGGAAATAGAACCCGAAGCAAGGACAGGGTACTATTTTAGCAAAGAAATTAAAGTTTTTGAAAATACAAGACATATAGTGAAAAAAATTTTAAAAAGAGAAAGGTATTTCCAAAAATCAAATTTTGGTTAGCAGTATTAACTCCTGCAACCATAAAGCCCTCTAAGAAGTTTAATGTCATGGAGCGATGGACGGTGTAGTCAGTAGTTATACTCATATGACTGTAGAGTTTTTATTTTTTTTATTTTTTATTTTTTGCTGCACCTATTGGGTGTGGTTTTCTTTTAATATAGGTATTATATTTTAACCACTTGTGACCCCTTTGGTGGACCCTATGTGAGGGTATCGGATCCTTGCTTGAATCTTTGGGACGAGGAATCATCAAGTATTTCTTTACCTTCCAACCTCAGTTCTTGTGTTACAATTGAAGGAGATTTCTCTAGAGTTTCAAGGGAAATATTTTCTTGAAAATACAGGATACTGCCTCTAGGCGTTCAAAATCTCTTTGGATTTTCGATTTCGTTCCTCCACCACCCACCTTTTAAAGTTTCAGACGACCTAGGTCCTTAACTAGGCTAATGTTTATTGATTTTTCTTTTAACACCACTTTGACTCAAGGGAGGACAAGAAGATGTTTAGAGAGAAAAATCTTTGGAGATTAGAAGGAGAGAACTTCTTTTTTTTTCGTCGCCCCGAGGTCCCTTTTGGGTGTTCAGCCCGGTAGCCTTTTTTCCAACGCTTGGGGTTCCCTTCGAATTTTCAGCCCAACGAATTTTTTTTTTTTTTTTCTCGCTTCAGGGTCCCTTTTGGGTGTTCAGCCGGGTAGCCTTTTTCCAACGCTTGGGGTTCCTTTTAGATTTTCAGCCCAGTGGATTTTTGTTTCTTTTTTTCGTTCTAAGGAAGAGAACAATGACAAAGGGAGAGGAGGAGGAGGAGGAGGAGGAGGAAGAGTCAAAGGTGCTCCTTAAGATTATGTAAGAATTCGATCATCCTTCCCTCCTCCAGGTGGTGGGGAGGTTCTAATACCAGTCTTCTTCTGATTTCCCTTGACCCAAGTTGGCATCCAAACTCTCTTTGATAATGGTTGTTGAACTTTTCCTTTAAACTGCTCCACTTGAACCTTGACTTTGGGACTAAAAATCACTCTCAGTTTCCAAATCCCTTAGTCCTCTGTATGGACGGATAGGGTCATTAGGGTTTTTCCGTTAGTTTATGTTACACATTAGGCATTAATGCCTCTTAAAGTATGAGACATGAATGCCTCATTTGGTTATTTGCGGGGAGTGATTGATCACCCAATCCCTTTTCGATAATCTTTTTCATTGCAAATTTCAAATTGTTTTTCGAAGGTTAACACAATAGTAGACTCCTACTTAGTGCTCGAGCTTAGGTGAGACTCTCACACCAGAAGAGTGATTAAGTTGGTATTAGATCGACTTACAGCATGTTGGGAGTAAACGAAGAAGGGTTCAATCTCATTAGTTGCCCCTATTGTATCCTCTTCATAACAAAAGTTTGCCCTTATTGAATATTTTGATGGGGTTGCCCCTACAGGGCTTTCTGTTCCGTTGGAAACTTGTTCTTCACAGGATGAATTCTCTTGATATGGTGGTGCTCCGGTTATCTGAGTTGTGCTCATGTCGTTAATGACTTTTAGAGAGCCTGCCTCTTGAGTAGGTAACATGGTCAGATTTTCAATATCCAATTGTTGATCTCAGATTGGCAGATCAGTCAAGAACTTTTCTGAAGGTGGCCCAGGTGAGCCCCTTAGAATTTTCAAAGGTTTGAGCTCTATCAACTCTAGTGAAGATGTCAAATCTTTGGGAATAGTCAAATCTGGGCTCTTTGCTTTTTCATCATCTATAACTGGGTTCACCTCAAGTAGTGACTCGGTTAAATCTTTTAAGCTTGGATCCTCATCGCATATAGTTGGGTTGGTCAAGAAGTCTAGTGAAGGTGGCCTAGGTGGGCCCCTTAAATTTCCAAGGGTTTGACTTCTTTTGATATTTGAGGTGTTGACCCATTGTTTGAAAGTGTAATGGGAGACTTTGGGGCGTTGACCCCTTGTTTGGAAGATGATCTCTTCTCGTTGATATGGATCACATCAATTTTTAACACGTCATCCTCATCATATTGATCCCATTTAAGTGGTTCGTCAAGGTTTTGAGGTGAAGGGCTTCCTTTTTGCATGTTCATTTTCCCCCTCACAGGTTATTGTCCCAGAATTAGGATTTTTCTTGTCGTCATGGGCTTGGCAATCCATAGATTCAAAACCTTGGTTGAGCATATGCTCGAGTTCATATTGCTCTTACGAGTTTGATTCGTTGCCACACACGTATGAACCATTTAGTGTATTAACTTGAAAGTACGGGTTGAAGGGTTCATATGCCCTAGTGTGACTCTTGATGATGGGGATTTCTTGTGCCACTTTCGGGAATGTATCTTGGAGTGAAATCCCATATGCGATACCCCTTTCTTCTCCCCCTTCTTCGGTTATGGGCTTGGAGCTAAAGTCATCCTCACTGCTTTGATCTTGAGTGTCCTTAGTCATTAACTCCTGGGTAAGGTTATGCTCATTTTGTTCTTCATTTAATGGACTTTCTAGTCGATTTCTTCTTGTATTCCAAGTCCTTTGTGAATGTTCTTCAGGTTTGAGCACAGCTTGTGATTCTTCTAAGTTAATCAGGTTGACATCAGAAATGTTTGTCCAAGCATCTAGAGTTTCTGGTTTTTCTATGTCATCAGCCTCTTTCTTTCTGACACTTATCGTGACATTATCAATGACGTCCTTAACTCTATGTCTGAAGGCTCGACATTCCTCCGTGCTATGGGCATAATTTTGATGCCAATCGCACCATTGATATGTATCGCCTCCATGGAAAGGAGGAATCTTGGCTCTTGTCGGTAATTCTATGAGCCTTGCCTTAGGCGACTTCTTCCTGACATCGGTCATAGGCTCATCAATGGGAGTGAATTCCGTTGGTGTGGAAGTCTGCATTCTCTATGTGGTAGAATGAATTTTAGTCTTTTCCTATGAATAATTTGCAAACGGGTTGCTTTTCTTGATCATGTTCACCTCCCCTTCTTGAGAAGGTTTTTCGGCTGTGCCTTTATCTTCCTTGGCTAGCTCATATCGTGATACTCTTTCAAGCATATCATCAAATGAGCAAAGAACTGGCCCCACACTGAAGAACGTAATATATTTTAGAGTCATGTTCTCTAATGCTATGCTTACCTTCGCGGCTTCAAGGAATAGAGTTTCAATGACTCACATAGCGGCCTCTCTTAATTTGGTTATAAACAAGGAAGGAGACTCTCCCGGTTTCTATTTGGTGGAAGTTAACTCACCAAGGGTGATGGATCTTGGCCTTCCTCCACTAATTGGAGGACAATTGCCTAAACATTTTGGCAGGAGTTGCTTGAGGGTTATCCTTCATGAATCTTTGGTGCCACATCAAGGGTTCTTCTTTTAAGCTATGCAAGAACATGACCTTAAGTTGGTTGGGTCGGTCTCGCAGTGTGTGGACCATCAATAAGTAGATGTTGATGTGTGACTCAGGATCCTCTTTCCTTGAAAATCTATTTTTGAACTGTGGCATCACAAACCCCACTGGTAGATCTTCTAGGTTTCCTAGAATTTCTTGTACATAAGCTTTAGGAGTTGAGAAATCTCATATTCCCATTTTCTCTAAAGTGTCTTGGAGGTGTTTCATACTAGCGAATTGAGCTGTTGCTGTAGCTATGAGCTGGCTCGGTTGTATGGTCTGTTGAATCTGATTTTGTGATATGTGACTCATAAGAACCGGCTGTTGGGCCCATGTAGTGGGTTGCCCCAAGGACTGAGCCAGAGGAATGTGTTGAACTTGATGTGCCGGTTGTCAGCTTGTTGACTCACCCGAGTTGAATTGGGTCAGATAATATCCATTACTTGGAGGTTACACAACTTTCCTTGCCTGCAAGATAAGACCACCACTTAACTGGGATGGACGATTCAAGTTGTTATGACAACTTGACCTCTGACCTTGGGTGGCTAGGTCTACCGAACCCTAACATTGGTTGGATGATCTATCCCTAGGGTTAGGGTATTCTCTTGCCTCAAAATTGGACTGAAAGAGTGAAAGAATGCCATGACTACTACCAGACGAAGTCTGCCCTCTACATAGCCTTGGCCTCGAGTGATGATTAGAACTAGACCCCTGGCTCGTAGTGGGCTGGATTGGCAGGCTAATAGGCCTAGGATCATCCTGGTTTGAGCCAAAATGTTGGACTTGGCCTATGGCTTGAGCTTCTGACCAGACTTTCCTAGATTGAGTGCACTAGATGGTGTATCCTCTATTGAGGAGGTATTGAAAGTAAGCATGCACTTTAGGACTGTCTTTATATCGAGTTAGATCAAAACCCTAATCTTCATTGGTGATAGGTTGCTTGGGTAGACTTTCTCTAGTTGTATGTGAACCCACTCGCCCACTAACTTGCTGATTGTCAAACTGGAATGTTGGGCTGCTAATTGACCGTCAAGATTCCCACGACTGAGATCGACTGACTCAAGGATTTGGTCTAGGGTCTTATTTTTGTTGTGCCGAATAGATTTGAGGTTAACCCCTATGTCTTGGAGGAATGCCCCCAGCTTGACCCCTTGACTATTCAGGGTCTTACGAACCCTATCAATTTGTTGGCTCGTGACTTTCTAAAGGGTGGCCATGAAGGTGGCTTAGACGGCTAGGTTTGGTCCCATACGTGTCGAAAGTCGGCTCACTGACACAAGTGTTATGGATGATTTGTGAGGGTGCACTGTGACGGTGCCTCTCGGACTGACTAGATTCTCTGGATCTAGACAGAGCTGGGGTCATAGGGTTGGACTACGCTTTGCCATGATCCTGGGACATAATTCCTAGACTTGGTGAGATCTAGACTCGATGCCTCGTGGTAGACCTACTATGTCTCTAGGGGCAAAACCCTAACTAAGATCTAGGCTAGGACTAGATTGGATGAAACTTGTTAGACTCAATGGGTTTTGGTTTGAACCTTGAACTAGGGTAAGCCTAGTCTAACTCTAGAGGAAACTCTAAGCTTAGACCTATGCTAGAACCTACACTAGGACCTAGACTAGATGGGTATGAGTCTCTGCTTGGACCAAGAGTGGGTCTAGGCTCGGACCTGGTGTAAGCTCGGTTCAAACCTAGACTGAGCTGGTTACAAGTCAGGGATTGGACCAAGAGGGTTCTGATAATCAGACCTTGTGTGGCCCCTGACTGGATCAAAGTTAATTTAGGCACGATTGGCTCGGACGGAAAGCGGGCCTAGGTTCGAACCTAAGTGTGATTCTGTTTTGGATCAAGGCTAAGCTCGATATAAGCTTGAACTTGGACCCAAAGAGTTTTGATGATCAGACTAGGTGCTGACCCAGACTGGATTAAGGATGAACTAGGAATGAGCCTTCGGCTAGGACCAAGAGGGGGCCCAGGTTCGGACCTGGGTGTGAACTTGGTTTGGACCTGAGCTAGGCTGGGTACAAGCTTGGACTCGGACCCAGAGAATGTTGATGATCAGACTCGGTACGGACTCGGACTTGATCAAAGATGAGCTTGGAACGAGCCTTCGACTCAGACTCATAGAGGGCCTAAGTTCGGACCAAGGCAAAACCTGGTTCGAACTTAGGCTAAGCTGGGTACAAGCCTGTACATGGACCCAGAGAGTTCAGCTCGAACTAAAAGAAGGTCCAGACTGGGATCTAAGATTAACCAATACAAATGAGAAGGCAAGTACACAAAAACTTTTGACTTAGTATTATAGGTAGGCTTGGCTTGAGAGTGGGTTCCTAACTATTGAATGCGACTAAGCTGATATAAGTACCCACAAAGGTCTTGACCTCTTGTTATAAGATGTTCACCAGGTCCTACTATACGCAGAGTTGCTTTGAGGCAAAGGATTACGGAGGGGCGCTCACAGTTAAAGTTACGCGAATCCCAACCACCTCGACTATCAAAGCTAGGTTCCCCTCGCGCCGTTAATGAGGATTTTGGGGGTTTCTGAAATATTTGTTTGCTGGTTTCTCGGCGACTCCCAGTCTTGTGTGTGCTGGAGTGTGTAAAGAAGCACTCAATTAAAATAAATTCAAGCACACAATGCACCCAAAACAAGAAAGGAAATAAGTGAGCGCTCGACATTGATCGTGCTTAGCGATGCGTGCTTCGAGGTACAACTCGCTCGAAGCATAGTATAGATGAACAGGTAAGCAACCCTGAAGAAGGTAAAGTCCGAACAATGATACCAGGCACGGTTCGTGCAAAGTCGAGCGAGGCTCGAGTCAAGGGTGACTCGAACGGGAGACGGTTTAGGGATTTATTTATTTATTTTATTATCTTTTTTAATCTTGATGAAATACAATTAAACTAAGCATGGTGAAAGAAGAGAAACAATGGTTCCAATCAAAATTAACAAACTAAAATAAAATAAAAGAGTCAAAAACAACACAAGCCTATCTGAAGCAAAATATGTTTTTGGTATTTTTAAAAATTTTATTTTTCTCTGAAATTTTGTAGACAATCACAAAAGAGTCCTAGGACCTAGGATGAAAGATTTCAAAAAATGATGATGGGGGGCACCAGAGGGTATGTCTCCCTAGACCTTGGCGGCACGCCCTTTGTCGCCTGGGTGGCATGTCTTGTGTTGCATAAGGCAAACATGGTTGCCTAAAAACAATAATTTGTTTTTAATTTTTTTTATATTTCTATCTTGCTAATTTTGATGAAATATGACTACTTTAAACTTGGAAGAAGTATGAAAAAAACGTATTTATGACGAAATAAATTAAAATAGAGTAAAGTAGAATAGTGTAAACAGAATAGTAAAATATTGTTTTGGTATTTTTAAAAAAATTATTTCGCTCTAAAACTTTGTGGACAATCACAAGACAGTCCCAGGAACAGATCTGCAAAGTTTCAGAATTCTGAAACTTTTGAATTTTGGGCGACATCAGGAATGTCGTCCTAGTGGTGTTCCCTAAGCGACACGGCTAGTGTCGCTAAGAAAAATCAAGGTTTCGCACCACTGAAACCTTGGATCCTGTTTACTGGTGATTTTTAGGACTTTTGTGATTGAAAATAGTGAAAAACGATGAATAAATATTGTATTTTGGCTCTTGGATCAAGCTCTAAAGGCCCCACGGTGGGCGCCAGACTGTTTATGATGAAAAATTTGACAGATCTCAGATCTGACACCTTAAAATGATTAAAATAAATGATTAAATAATGTGGTAGGAGTGGTAGAGAAGGTGGGACAAATTGAATTTAGATCTGATGCCAGATCTACTCGGAAACTCGGAGATCTACTCTTAGATCTTTGGCAGGGCCAGCATGATCCATGAAATTACAAAATACGATTTTTCAGTAAACAAATAGATCAAAATAAAATGAAAACAATAAAATAAAAAGAGATAAAATGAATGAAAATGATGACGAACCAGGCCGGATCGCCCAGGACTTCCGAGCCTGGGGCTCGCCCATATCAGAACAGGTTCACTTTTGTCTCTCTGATCCGGATATTAGCCAGCAAGTCTTTTCAGTATAGGGTGGTTGTTACCTATAGATGGTTCTAAGTGTCCTAGGTCTAGGCTCTCTCAGGCTTAAGCGTTGAAGTTCCAGGAGGCTTGGGGTTTCTTAAAGTTATCTCTTGGGTTTCTAATCTCTTTAAAGCTCTAGGGTTTCCATATCTATCTCTTTAGGTTTTTCTCTCTCTATCTCTAATCATATTCTTTGTCCCCCCCTTCAAATGACCATGAAAAGAGGCCTTATAGGGGTCAAAGCTTGTTGAGAAGGATATGCACGAATAACAAACAAATCTCTGGATCAAAGATTCACATTTTAAGGTCACGAATTTGGGCGGTACAGGTCATGTTGACTGAGCGTCAAGGGTCTTTTCGCCCAAGTAAATTGACAAAGTCAAAATTAGATTTGGGCCTGATCGGAACTGGGCGGCACGAGGCTGGTCTCCTTGGCAGCACGCCTCGTGTCGCACACATCAATTTTTGTTGAAATTTTTATTTTTCTCTTCTGGTGTGTTCCTCAGCCTCTTGTGAAGCTACCAAAAATTACTTAGGTTAAAATGAATTTTTTTACTATTTTAAATGATTTTTTTGGTAAACAAGGCAATTGCAGGATGACTTGAGCGACACGCCCTATGTGGCCTGGGCTACACACCCCATGTCGCCCAAACCAAGACTTGGCCAAATTGATGTTTTTCAATTTGGGTGTCTTACTCAGCCTCTTGTGAAGCTCTCAGATAAAATTTGGGTCAAAATGGTTTTTTTTACTATTTTTAATGAATGTTTTGGTAGAACTGCGTGTTTACAAAAAACTGAGTCAAAACAGGGTTGTATAAGGTTCCGGGCAGCCAAACTGATTCTGAATCACAAGATTGGTTGTGTGAACTATGGATTTGGGTTTAATAGGTTAAGTGTGATCCTAAAGGTATACAGGGCCTGGTCCGAGAATACTCGAACCTGGACAGTGGTTCGAGGCAGCTGAAGGGTTGACCTGAACTGTGACTCGAGTGGATGGACCACGAGCCTTAGTGCGCGTGTGGGAGGTGGTGGCCTTAGGAACCCCTTCTTCATGTGTCGAGCCTCTTGTTGCAGGGGCCCAATGTGGTTGAACATGAAGGGTGGCCTTTTGGTGACCCACAAGAGCATTGACAGTTGGGCTGCCATGAACAGGAAGGGAAGGGACTGCCTTTCGGCTGCCCCTAGTAGTAAGACAGGCAAGTGACTTGCCGGTGGTAGGGTGGATGTTTAGTGGGGTGGCTAGTTTGCCACCCAAGCAAGGTGCTTTGGTGGAGGGTCCACCAATGCTAGAAGATGGGGAGTGAGGGAATTTAAGTCCCTCATCACACCAATCCAGGTAAGAACCTGGGAGCGTGTCACTGGGTCCTCGCACAAAAGAAAGGTCGAGAATGAGGTCCAAGGAACCTGTTCTTGAGAATCATTCACGAGTGTAGGGATGATAACCCAAAAGACGTGTGTGTTAATAAGCAAGAAAATAAAAGAAGAGCAAGACCAAACAAGGACGATCCAATGATGGGGTAACATATCCCCAGTGGAGTCGCCAAGCTGGTTAGGTGCCTCGATCTCGCCCTTCGAGTTAGGTTGACTTGATTGCATGTTTCCAGGTTTGAGATGGACCCAGTACCTGAGATCGCTCTCTCAAAAATCATGTGACGAAGGTATGGGCAGGAATACCAACTGATGAGAGAGGAATTAGGGTCGCAAGGCAGGACTCACCTCGCATGGGTTTGTGACGGGCATGGGCTGACTCACGTGGGTACCCTCTTAGATCAAGAAGAATGCCCCCTTGGCCTGTGGCCGGTTCAGAATTGCCTCCCTTGACCTGTTTTTCTTTTTACCTGCAAAACACACACACACAATTAGAGTGTAAACAAGTGTGTCTGAGGACCCCACCTTGTAATAGGGTGAACACACACGTGAGTGTGTACTCAAAGAGAAAAGAATGGAATAGCGTAAGAGGGTCCATGTCAATTCGACAGCCTTTCGACATCTCCTTGACAAGGGACTTTTGGTGATATTTTATAGTAAGGAACGAATGAAAGGGATGATATAGAGGAAATTATAGAGAAAAGGAGGAAGGGTTTGAAGGCTAGTATGTCTTTCAACTAGTTCTTCAGAGAAAAGTGAGATGGAGGTTGATTTGTATTTCACCCAACTCCTTAAAGGCAGACAATAGAGATTTTTGTGAAGAGAAGGAGAAGAAAATGAATGAAAGAAATGATGAAGATCAGCTTGGCTCTTGTTGAAACTTCTAAGAATGGAGTTGTTTGACCCGACGACTAGGAAGGCATTGTGACAAGACTAACGCGACGGTTGGTCTGGTGTGGTAGCTAGACGGGCACGATAACTAGACCGGCACATCGACTAAACTACTCGACAACCAGACGGACATGACGACTAGTCTTGCATAGTGGTTGGTCTTGCACAGCAGTTTGATGGGCATGGTAACAAGTCCGGCACAAAGGCTAAACCACTCAACAACAAGATTGGCATGAGGACTGTCTTGACACGGTGACTAGTCTGGCACGGCAGCTAGATGAGCACGGTAATTAGTCCGGCACAACAGCTAAACTGCTCAACGTCAGGACTAGCACAACAGTGCAAGGCTCAACCAGCCCTCTAGTCAAACAAGAAAAAGGATATGAGAAACAAAGGAATCATGGCCAGCAGTGTGTGCTACTGTATAAGGCAGATGATGAGAAGGAAGAAAGATCACGCTCGGCAGTGTTCATTGTCATGCGTAATAGTCAGAGAGAAAGAAGGGAAAACCACCCTCGGCAGTTTGCATTGCCGCCCGCGATAAACAACGAGAGGAGTGAACATCACGCTCGGCAGTATGCACTACCCTGCACGATAAACTGATAGGCTGAGGAAGAAAAAGGGACTCTACGATCTGTAGTACGCACTGCCACACGCAACATACAAGAGAGAAAATAAAAATCATGCACAAGATTTGCACTGTCATGCGCAACAGACAAGAAAGAGAAGAAAACTTATGCACAACATTTGTACTGTCGTGTGTGACGAACAAGATAGAGAAGAAAACTTACACATGGCATTTACATTGCCATGCACAACAGACAAAGGGGGGGATGAAAGTCACGCTCGGCATTTGCACTGCCATGCGTAATGAGCAAAGAGAGAAGAGAACGTCACGCTCGGCATTTGCACTGCCATGCGTAATGAGCAAAGAGAGAAGAGAACGTCACGCTCGGTAGTATGCACTATCGCACGCAACCGACTGAGAAAGAGAAGAAAATCACACCCGGCATTTGCATTGCTGTGCGTGATGAATAGGGAGGGAACAGAGCGTCACGCTAGGCAGTATGCACTGTTGCACGCAACAGACTGAGAACGAGGAGAACATGGGATGAGAAAGAAATAGAGAGAAAAGGAAAGAGAAGAGAAAGGAAAGAAGAAAGAAGAAAGAGAGAAAAGAAAAAAGAGAAGAAAGAAAAAAAAGAAGAAAGAAGAAAAGAGAGAAAAGGAAAGAAGAAAGAGTGAAAAGGAAATAAGAAAGAGAGAGAAGGAAGAAAGAGGAAGAAGAAAAATGGGAAGAAGAAAAATGGAAAGAAGAAAGAGAGAGAAGGAAGAAAGAGAAAGAAGAGAGAGAAAGAAGATAGTGAATAGAGAAAAAGAAGAGAGGAGAGTGCGAGAGAAAGAAGAGAGAAGAGAGAGAATGAAGAGAGGAGAGAAGAAGGAGAAGAAGAGAGAGAAGGAAGATAGAGAAAGTTTACCTTATGATCGGGAGTACCACCAAAAATCTTCTTTCTCCTCTCTCTCCAAGACGTGACCAAAATCCCAAGCAAAAAGTAGAATTTTTATGGATGAAACTTGGGTCCTTTACATGAGATGTACGCTTGTTTATATAGAAGTGGTGCCCAAAGATGAGTGTACACTCAAAAGTTGACCTAATTCCTAAAAATTAAAAATTAAGTGAATTAAAGAAATTCTAAGAAAATAGAGCAAAATGATGAGTTTTCCCCTGCACCAACAATCCATGAAATTACAATTAAGTCCCTGTTGTGACTAAGAACTCTTGCGATCTTCCTAGGTTGGTTCAATGTCTCTCCGGTCCCCACTTACCCGAAAGATGATTATTTTCTTAATCGGCTCGAGAAGACAGTCGTTTTGATACCACTTTCGAGTTACGGATCGGGGCTTTGGGCCATGATCACGAAGTGTAAAAATAACGAGGAATGTGCGATATTTATTTAAAGACTATGCATGTTTCTCGATGTTCTTCGATGACTTCTTTGCTGAATAACAACAAGCAAGTCGTCGTGAGCGTTTGGCAACGAACATGTCTTGATTTGGTGCCCAATTGAAGATTTTCCATTTTTTATCTTTTGGCCGAAATTTGGTTTCCAGTGACAAGAAAGTGAAAGAACTTCTTACTTGTCGCACGTCAAATCTAACCGTCCATCACGTGCGAGGTTCGACTCTGATGAAGCCTCGAACCTTGTGCTTATAATCGGTACAATTTCAGGTTGATTCGACTTGCGAGCGTCATGATGTGGCTGCTCGATCGAGGTGTGCTCCCACTGGAAAACCTGCAACCTTGCATTAAATCACAATCTCCTCCCGTATTTTTCTCCCTGCTCGGGCCAACACACGGGTTGTGCCACATATCAAAATGCTCGGGTCGACGAGATGAACACACTCGTAAAATTTGATTTTAATCCGGCTTTAGATGAGAAAGATATGGTCTTTCAAAGTTGAGCCCGAAACCCTTGAACACAGATTCCATTAATGGAAACTGGTTCACTGAGGGTGCATGGTAATAGCATTCGACCTACCCATTTCAAGTAATTTTGTCATAACTTGATTCAGGAACATCTGATCAAGCCAAAACTTGGTCCCTAGGGGTTTTCAGACATTTCGAATCCAATGGCAGTTGTCTCATGGTCATTTGATGCTCCGGTAATAGGGATGTAGTTATAAGGTCCATTTGAGGACAATAGAGGCTGATTTTCCCAAAACTGTTTCTGTGTCTGCATTACCTTAAACTCGTTGAATTGCCAAGAGACTTGTCAAGTGTTCTTAGGAGACCTTTATCAAAATTCTTGATCATTCTCCGGCCATTATGAGACTGATGGAAATTTTGCTTCTCTTTATTCTTCATCAGGGATAAAAGGTGATGAAAAATGCCCTCAAACACTCGTGCCTGCGTAGGGAGAATGCTGAGAGGTTCTTGTAGTGGTGCGTTGAATTTCCTTGGTGAAAAAGGACTTGCCTTGGGATGAAGTCGTGTAGAGTAGGTCGAGGGGGTAAGAGCTCTGCCTCGTCTGGGTGTGGGGAAGACTGAGCATTTTGAATTGGTGTGATTGGATCCTCCCGGCTATGCCCTTCCATGCAGAGCGAGTGAGGCTCTTCTGCATGGGGCACAAATACCGTGCCCGCACGATGAGCTGCGTTGTTGCCAGTGCCTTTGGCCTTCACCGGCCATGATACACCAGTCATGGTGCCGAAGCACTAGATGTAGAGGACTCGAAAGCGTTGGTGATTGGGCTTTAAGCCCACTCTATTCTCGGATGGGGGTGAGTACATTGATGGGGTATTCTGCTTTAGGATGGAGCTTCTTCATCAATCAAGGCTATCCATCTGTCTTGGATGTATCCTGGAAGGGGACCCGTAGTAATGGCACAAGTCATGACCACTCAGTTGGTGGTAGGGACATCATGGGCCCTGACCCTCGCCAACCATTTGTCTCCTCTCTTAAGGGCACAGGGCATGACCATCTCGTGCTGCACCATCGCGTAAAAAAGAGTGGGGAGACAACAAGGCGCAGGCTCGATCTCAAGGACTTCCATGTTCAGCTCTTCGTGGATTGTGACCACATGATAGGCTTCAAAGGTCTCAAAAGCCTTCTTGAGGTCCACCAAATTGATTTGCCTCTTCTTGATCAAGGCTTCGATGTACTCTTTGAGTTGAAAACAGTCCTCGATGGGCTGTCCCAGATTTTGATGGAACGATTAGAGGTTGAGATGGCCAATCCATTCTACATGGTCCGGCCTTCTGCTAGGTGGAAGGGTCACCATGTCTTGCTCAATAAACATCGGGAGGAGGGTCGACACCCATGCCTTGCTGAAGCTGTAATGTTGATTGAGCTTCTGCGTGAACTCTTTGGTTCGTTGGTAGCTTGGTGGTGGAGGCACCCTATTGTAGTCCTACTTTTGTGGCGGTAGCTGTCGTGCCGATCCCTGAATTCATGATTGCAAACCTAAGGAGGTGTCCAGCGTCCACAAGGGGGCTGCATTGGGTGTGAGCTGGGAAGTGGTCATGATCACCGTACTGATCAGATTCTTGGATTGACCGACGTGGGGATTAGTCATGCTGCCCCAAAATTGGCCCCTGTTGAGGTTTGGGCCAAGTCTCCGCTATGATGCTTCAGCAAGCATTTGATTTTTGGCACTTTGGTGATCATCTCGAAGAAGATGGTGGGGTTAGAAGCTTCAACATGTAGGGAGATCTCTCTCCTCATGTTTTTAACTCATGTTTGAACGGCGTCCACCTTGCCCATGGGGTTGCTGTGGCACATGGCGAGGTCCCTCTACCGCTAGATGTATTGGCCCACTGATTCGTCACAGTTCTTGGCCATAGTGAGGAGCTCTATGGTGAAGCATTTGTAGAATAGTTGTACCATCTCTTGCCAGTAATGGACTGAGTTGGGTAGTAGGCAAGCGTACCATTTGAAAGAGGGCCCTGTCAGGGTCTCAACGAATTGTCGAAGTAGCAACCTAGAGTCTGAGGCCAATTCTTAGCAGGCAGACATAAAGTGGGTTATGCTCTGCTGAGGCGAGCTCGTGCCATCAAGGACTAGTAACCTACCTTTTTAACACCCGACAGGAAAGGGAACCTGATCAATGGAAGGCAGATAAGGCTTTTGGTATGGGACACTGTCCCGTGTCCTTAGCACTTGCATCTCTTAGATGCTTCTATTAATCATTCGTTTGATGTCCTCCTACGTAAACATCGACGGTGCCACTTGAGGAGCCGTGTCAGGTCAGACATCAAACGAGGGAGGAAGATTTGGAGACCTTGGCGCTGGAGCCAGAGGGGGAGGATCAGGTCTTTCTTCCTCCCTTAGTGGTGGTTCAGGGGGAGACTTGGTTTATGGGAGGAGACAGTCAACAATGCGTCCTCAAGCCCTTTGAGCATGTCCAAAATGTTGCTCAGAAGGTTCTCGAGGCAAGACATCGAGTTTTTCGGGCTCCTCTATATCTTAGCTTATCGTCATGACTTCGACAGGCGGGTCTAAATCAGGCAGCTCAGAGGTAGGGGTGATCCTAGTTTTTTTCGTGCTCCGGTCAGGAACCCCGTAGAGAAAAGGTTGGTCCTGCCCCATCTGGATTCAGGATTTCTTGAGGGCCCGAGTAAGTATGGGATCACGGCAACCTTGAGGTCGGGCTTGGTGCTTGAAGCCTTTGAGGCCAGTCTTCGTCCGTTAGCCCTTGACAGCCTTGGGGCCTGTCTTCCTCCATCGACCCTTGACAGATTTGGGGTCTTGTCATCCTCCGTCGACTCCTGACAGAGGATGGGCGGAGTCGTCAAGTTGGGGTAGAGTGAGACACCCATGAAGGAGGAACTTTGTAGGTAGCAGTGGAGTTTGAGGGCCGGCAGTCACGGGCGACGACCTTTTCATCTGGATTTTGCACTAAGGGGCAGCTCGTGGACGCACAAGGCGCGATGTGTAGAGGATGGTGCTTGAAGGGAACTTCTTTGAGTACCACATAGTGAGTGGCGCGGTAGTGGTAAACGGAGGGATGGGTGTTCATTCCCTACCGCAGCCGGGCGTTTCCTTGGATTTGCATGTGTGTGCATGACCCATAGTAATATCTGGGATGGCCACGAGGCCAGTCCCTTCTGTGGTGAGGGGCGGAGTACGTGTGACGTTCTCCCGTTTCGCTGGTGAGGCCCCCTTGAATACATGTGTGTTCACTTGGGGGACATTCGATTATCTTGGAAGTCACATGTCGATCGGGGGTCAGCCTTTGGGCTACCTCGAGCTGTGGGGCTGACATGCATGGTGCAGGTGATGTCAGAGCCACTACCACCGCGCCAGGGCTGAGAGCAACCCGAAATGGTTTGAAGGACCAGCGAAGGTTTCCTCCTGCCCCGATTCATTATTATGGTGGTTGGTCTGCCGGGTAGTTTGTAAACATAAGTATGGGCGGTAGAGAAGCCGTGCGGGCTGGCATGGGAGTTGTCAACAGGCGGTTTGTGCGTGCAGGTGCAGGTGTTGGTGACGCCCCAAGGTCGCCTTTCAGCTACTCCCAACAACGGCAGTCCTATAAGGATCGGCCGAGTGAGAAGGAGAGGCGGCACGGGGGCTAATTTGGTATCTGTGGCTGACGGGGTGCCTGCCAGCAACAGGACATCTTAGTGAGGGGGCGGTAGTAGAGTTGCTTATGCAGTGGGCATCGAGGGATCCCCCTTAACGCCGAAAGAGGCGGGGCCAGGGGCCTAATGGTCTGTGCCTCAAACTTTCCCAGGCGAGGTTGGGATCGTCGGCCTAGTATGGTCGCATAGAGGGCACGCAAGGGAGGGAGGACCAATCGGTCCAGCCTCACCGTGAGTGGCCGTGGGTATGGGGATATAGAACTCTTTGACCTGGAGGAAGGAGGGATAAGAGGATCCCATTGCAAAAGTGAAGAGAGGGGAAAGAGATATTGGTACCCGAGCCAACGATAGGGTGACGAGTCCTCAGTGGAGTCATCAGTTGATTCGGTGGGGTCCTGGTTTCCCTTGGGGTAACGGAGCTAGAAACCCTCTCTCGAAAAACCGTGGAGGCTCAATGCATGGAGGGCACGCGGATCCTCCCATTTGCAGATATGAGGCCGATGGTGAGAGAGATTTTAGCGACTGGAGCGCTAACGCTCTTCCGTCGCTTTGGGGGTTCGGGGAATCGCTCGGGCGGATGGCCATCTTAGAACAATTATGAAGCCCTTGAGCTATTTGTCGACGTGGTTTGAACGAGAGTCCTCTTCAGGTTCTCAATCCCTCTCCTCTCACCTTCAGTATGCTATCGGGGTGGGATCCAAATATCCTTCCTCCTTGGTCACCCTCTCAGGGGATTGCTTACCGCTGAGGGAAGGGGCACAGGAAAACCTAGGGGTCATGGCCGGTGGGTTTGCTCGTGTCTGCAGGCTTGCGGGCAGATGTGGACTACCGTGAGGGTGGAGTCGCGTTTGGAGGTGGAGGTGAGAGACAGAGCGAGAAAGAGCTACTCGACTTAGGCGAGATGGGGGGGTGACCCGTGCCATCGGAGTGCCGTGGAACCGCAATCTCAAGGGTACCCTCACTTTCTCAAAATTTTCTCTCTCCATCTCTCCTCTCCCATAGAGACTGGAGACTCACAAAGACCACCTAATGAGCAAAATCTGGCCTTGATTCTTCCCAACCTTGAGGGGTAATATTGTGGAGTCTCTCCAAGAAAAGGAAGGTCCTCTTACAAGTGAGTTAAGCTTGTGTATATGAAGGATTCCCCAAATAGGGGTGAACGCTCAAAATTCAAGCTTAATTATAGGGAAGACCTTAGAAGCTGGACCTTCAACTTGTGGTAATTGTTCAACTGTTTCAGCAACATATCTTTGTTCTTCTCTCGATTGTGAGCATTTTGATGCCCCTCAATCGTGATGTGGTAGCCTTTCTCCCCGGGGTAAAAGTCTAGCCATGTTTGCGTACTTAGTCTGCCAATGGGTCTTTGAGCTGCATCATTTTGACTCCTGGCTCTGCTTGCAAGTTAGAGAGGAGGCTGCTGCAGTCATTTTGCACCAAGTTTGGGCTGATTTGGTGTAGATTGCGCCTTTGCCTAATTTGGAAGGTTGCCAGAGAAAGGAATTCTTTGACCTGTTGGATTTGCTTCTTTGGTGACTTAAGGACTTGCATTCATCGAACCATGGATTGAATGCTGGAGTTGTACCAGAATGTAGCTCTCTGCGAGGTTGTTCTATTAACCTTCACTTCGCCTCAATCCCTCACTTGGATATTGAGCTATGCTTCACTGAATCCGGAGCTTACTGAACCCTATTTTTAAGCAGAACTATTTTGAGAGACCAGTGGGGGAGTTTGCCTAGGAGCCGTGTCCTCCTCGATCGAGGAATCGGTCACATGCTGAGAAGAAGTGGGCTTGGAGGCTTCTAGGCATTCCATCTTTTCAAGGATGGATTGCATCATTACCTTGAACCTGGTCATTCTTTCCTCCTGGGCTTCGTCCGGGTCATTGATCACCATGACACTAATTGTCTCCTTTGGGAGGTCAGAGCCAAGAGGAGGAGTAGACTGTCGGGTCGGCGGTTCGTGGGTGGCAAGTCAGTTTACAGAGGTTCAGCTTGCCCCGACTGGACTCAAGCCTTATATGCCGATCTTGTGAGGACCAGTTCTCGGTGATCTTGGGACCATGGTTTCTTAGCAGTAACAACCCAGCACTACTCTTGGACTCGCTCATGTTCTGGAGTTTGAAGAGGAAAAAAGGGATTACGAGGCAGGAGGTCATCAAGCATGGTGACCTCGACTGCCTTAGAGGCTTCTTAGGTTAGGATCTAAAGACCTCTCTTCTGCTTAATCTTGAGACGACTGTGGACTTCGTTCTAGAACCAAGCCTGAGACCCGGTCTACCCGTCCTTCTTTGAAGATGCAAGGGCCGTTTTTATGAGTTGGTGTAGGGAGTGGGGCCCAAGGACAGAAAGCAGCCTGGATTTCATCCTTTGAGGCTGGAGGTCTCTGTCTAACATCAGGCCACTGCCCCGAGTTCCTTTGTGGGGCCCATGTGCAAGGCTGACTTGAGGCTGGCTCAAGATGGTACTCTTAGGGAAGACCTTTGAGTACCAGTGCTTGAGATGCTTGACAGGTGTCGAGCGAGCAACAGAGGAAGTAGTTGGTTCATGACTCTGCCTGAGTTCGAACCAGGGAGGAACTTACGAAAGCGGTGCGTGTGCACCTTTGGGTTAGCCTTCCTGGTGACTTGGGGGTCAATCCGGGCTCAATTAATTGGTTCGACCTTGGGAGGTCAAGACCCACGAGCTTGTGTTTGTGAGGGAGGAAGCAAAAGCTCATCTCACACAGAGTGGGGCCGTGTGTGCAGAGAGGGAGAACGAAGTGGTCAACCCTCATGTGCTCGAGGTGGTATAGAGCTAGTGCTACCCCGAGTTATGGAAAGCGAATGCATGACGCACACAAGGTTCGGCCCAATAAGGCCAAGCTTTGATGCGAGGTCAAAGCAACATGGGGGTTGCCCCGAGGTGTGGCTGAAGTGGACGAACCACGAACCCTTGAGTGTGTGCAAGAGGTGGAGGCTGCAGGGTCTGCGCCTTGGTGTGCCGAGACTCTGAGTCTAGAGGTTTGGTAGGTGAAAGAGTATGGGGGGTCTCCTTGCGGCGAACCTTAGGAGCGACGACAACTTTCTTGCCTCTCGCGAAAGCGGTTATGGCAGCCTGCTGGCATTCCCCAGCAATATGACTCACGAGAAACTTGTCAGTAGTAGGGCGCATGTTGTGTGCGATGGCAGAAGTGCCACCGATGCAAGGGGCCTTGGTATAGGGTCCACCACGGCGAGGAAGCGAGGAGTCAGGGACTTTTAAGACCCCTCTCGTGCTAACCCGGCAGGAACCTAGGAGTCAGATCGCTGTTTATAGCAAAAAATCGAAGCGATCTATCAGTGAAGATCACTCAAATCTGACACTTTAAACTGATAAATACAAAATATAAACAAATGGTAGAGAAAGTGGGAACAATCAAATTCAGATCTGAGATCAGATCTGCTCAGAAAAAGCAGATCTGCTCTCAAATCTGTGGCGGAGCCAGCATGATGCGAGGCATTTCAAAATACAATTTTTCAATTAAAAAAAATAAAAATAAAATCAAAACAAATAAATAAAATAAAATAAGGAAGAAATGAAAAGAGAATGAGTACTTGACCAGGCCGGATGGCCCTGGACTCCCGAGCCCATGAGGGCTCGCCCGTATCAGAACCGGTTCCTCTTGTGTCTCTCTGATTCTGATATTAGCCAGCCAATCTCTAGAATTAGGGTTTTTTCCTAAAGATAGATCTAGGTCTCTCAGGAGGCTATGGTTTTCTCAAGTAAATTCTAAGGTTTTATCTCTCTGCATTGTCTTTTTCTTTTTGTCAAGTTTTTCCTCTCTCTCAGGTTCCTATCCCTCTCTCCTGTGTTCTCTCTCTTTTCTTTTCTTGTTTTTTCTTTGTCAGTTCCTCCTCCCTTTTCTCTCTCCAATCTCCCCTTAAATCCGTCCTCCAAGAGATCCTCAAAATGGGGAACTTATCTTGGGGGGAATATCTCATGCAACCAGCATATTCACCCATTCAAAATGCATTTAGGAGGTTCACGACAAGCTAAATTTTCTCCAAATTGAAAATTTTCACTTCTAATGTATTCCTCACGCTCTCGTGAAGATCTCAGAGAAAATTTGGGTCAAAATGGATTTTGTTACTATTTTTAATGATTTGTTTTGTTGAAACAGGGCATTTACAGGAATTTGGGCTCAAACCGGGTGTAACAAGGATTCTGGGCTGGCAGAATGGTTTTGGGTCCAAGGGTAAGTTGCGTGACCTATGGATTTTGGGTTCACTAAGTCAATGTGATCCTAACGGTTCAAGAAAACCACAGAATTTGCAAGATTTACAATGGGGTGTCTACAATTGCCCCTCTTTGGCACTCCCTATCCTTTGAGGAACAGGCGAGTGGCAAAGAAGTAGACACTTTGACGTTCCCTGTCCTTCGAGGGGCAGGCGAACGTCACAGATAAAGTAGACATTTTAAATTTTGTCCGAACGTCATGGGGCAGAAGGCACACCAACTATCCCTCCAAGTCATTGCGCTCCTAAGCTCACCCACCTAGGGCATTTTCATCCTAAGCTTTTCGGTGTGAGATGACGGCGAGTTCACAAGCTTGAAACGCGAAGTGGATTTTATAGCCATGCCACTTAACTTCAGGGGTTTAGCTCAAACGAAAAGGAGGTACGCATTGATGTGAATATCTGGGTTACTCTTTCCATTGAATTTGTTGTAAAATTCTGGGATAACAAACCCAAGGGGAAGGTCTTCCATGCCTCCAAGGGTCTCATGAAGATAAGCCTTTGGGGGTAGAATATCATGCATTCCCATCCTTATGAACATATCCTGCATTTCTTTTAGAGTGTCCTCTTGTTGGGAGTTTGGCATGAGAGTAGGTCCATCTGTCGGTGAGTTCCCAAGCATAGACTGATGAGCCGAGACTTGGGGTAGATGTTGGCCTGTATGAGCCTAGGACTGATGAGCCGCTATTAACGGGGTGGGTTGATATATTTTTGGCTGAGGGGCATACTGACCCATAGGCATCACCACGGATTGTGGAAACTGCATGGTTGATAGGAGAGGCTGCACTAGGGGCACCGATTGAAGAATCAGCTGACTCGGCTGTGCTAGAGGTTGACCTATGCTATTAGGTTGGTTTCGGATCAACCCATGACCTAGGGCCTGAACAGTGTAACCTAGATCAACTAGACTCTTAAGGGTGGCTTGGATGTCCATCTCGCCTAACGGTCGGTCTAGATTGGCACCTCTGCCACGTACCATATTCAGGACGTCATAGGCGGTACTATGGTGACTTGAGGTTGGGTTAGACCTCCTAGACCTAGATGGGTCGTAATTTTGAGACCGTTGAGACTCAAGGTCATCTAGGTGCAACTTTTAGGGGCCATTAGATACAGCATGGACTTCTCCCCTTGCATGACTCCTACAGTGGCTACGTAAGGTTCCCTGTATGAAAGCGCCCTGTCGGACCCGCTGGCCATTCAATGTTTTTTGAGAAGAGCCCGAATTTCGAACCATACACACCTCCGGATTGGGAGTAGATCCTTGGGATTCTTCCTCTAGTTGGAGACTGGGGTGTTAGATTATGGACTGGGTTGAGTTTTGACCGCAATCCCAAGTGATTACGGCATAATGGTCCCTGGGTTTGGGAAGATTAGGTTTAGAGTCGACCATTGAACAGTCATCATAGTCACCTTGGGTGACTGACATGGTGATTGCTCTACCTAAGATCTAGACTTGGGTTGGATCTAGACTCAATGAACTAGGCTGGACCTAACCTGACTCTAGGGGTAAACCTTAAGTAAGACCTAGGCTAAGACTAGACTAGAATCTAAACTCACTAGGTTTTGGTTCAGACCTTAAACTAGGGTGAGCCTAATCTATCCCTAGAGCTAACTCTAAACTTAGACCTATACTAGAACCTCAACAAAGATCTAGACTAGATAGGTGCGAGTCTGGGCTTGGACAAAAGAGTGAGTCTAGGTTCGAAACTGTGTGGGAGCTTGGTTCAGACCTGGACTGAGCTGGGTACAAGCCTGGGATTGAACCTAGAGGGTTTTGAAGGTTAGAGCGAGTGTGCACCCGGATTGGAGTAGGCTTGGCTTGAGAGTGGGTTTCTAACTATTGAAATGCAGCTAGGCTGATATAGGTCTCCACATAGGTCTTAGCCTCCTGTTATAGGATGTTCACCAGGTCTTACTACACGCGGAGTTGCTTTGAGGCAAAGGACTATGAAGGGGCGCACATAGTTAACACTATGCGAATCCCAACCGCCTCAACTCTCAATGCTAGGTTCCCCCCATGACTTTAATGTGAATTTTGGGGGTTTTCAAAAAAAATTTTTTCTGGTTTTTCGAGATTCCTGGTCAATGTGGCTAGAGTGTGTAAAGGAGCACACAAAAAAAAATAAATTCAAGCACACAAGCACACAATAAGAAAGAACACAAGTGAGCGTTCAGTGTTAATGGCGCTTAGCGATGCATGCTTCGAGGCGAAGTTCGCTCAAGGCATATTATAGATGGACGGGTGAGGAGCCCCTAAGACGGTATGGTCAAACAGTGGAGACCAGGCACAGTCGTGCTAAGTCGAGCGTGACCCGATTTGAGGATGACTCGAACGGGACACGGTTTAGGGAAGGTGCAAGCAACCCTCAATCAGAATGTTTTTTTTGTATGTATGTATATATATATATATATATATATATATATATATATATATATATATATATATATATATATATATATATATATATATATATATATATATATATGTATATATATATATTATTTTAAATTTTATGAAAACCAAATAAAATAATCATGATGAAAGCAGGGAAAGAAGGAATTCAACCAAAATTAACTAACTTGAATGAAATCAAAATTAACTAACTTGAATGAAATCAAAATTAACTAACTTGAATGAAATCAGAAAGTCAAGTATAGAGTAAACCTATTTGAAACAAAATATTTTTTTGATATTTTTAAAAAAATTATTGTGACCTGAAATTTTTTTGTGCAGACACAAAATATTCCGTGGAACACTTATGAAAATTTTCGGGGAAATATAAAACGTTTTAGTTTGGGCGGCACAACTAGTGTCGCCCATGCTAGCTAGGCGGCACAACTTGTGTGGCCCAAAAGCATATTTTTTTTTATTTTTTTTAAAATTTTTTTCTTGTATATATTAATAAAATAAGCTTATTTTAAACGTGGAGAAACAGAAAACAAAATAGGTTTGTGATGAAAATAAATTAAAATAGAGCGAAGAAAGAAAGACACAGATATGACTTTTTTTATATTTTTTAAAACTTTTATTTTGACCTGATTGTTTGTGTGCAGTTACAGAAAATCCCCTGGAACACTACTCAAAATTTTCAGGAAAATATAAAATTTTTTGGTTTGGGCGACACAAAACGAGTCGCCCGAGCGGCGCAACTTGTGTCGCCTATGCAAGCTGGGCGGCACAACTTGCGGCGCCCAAAAAAAATATATTGATTTATTTTTTTTAATATATTTTTTCTTGTGGATCTTGATAAAATACGCTTACTTAAAACTTGGAGAAACAACATATAAAATGTTTTGTGATGAAAATAAATTAAAATAAAGCGACACTGCAAATCTAACAGAAAAATAATTTTTTATTTTTAAATATTTTATTTGATTTGAAAATTGGGGAAGAGTCACAAAATTTTACTTAGAACATGTCTGCAAAGTTTCAAAATATTCTGAGATTTCAAAATTTTGATGCTCGGATCACGCTCGATTTACCCCACGGTGGGCGCCAAACTGTTTACAGCACAAACACAAAATCAAAGCGATCTATAGGCAAATATCGCTCAAATCTAACACTTTAAACTGATAAATATGAAATATAAATAAATGTTAGAGAAAGTGGGAACAATCGAATTCAGATCTGAGATCAAATCTGCCCAGAAAGAGCAGTTCTGCTTTGAAATCTGTGGCGGAGCCAGCATTATCAAAGGCATTTCAAAATATGATTTTGAATAAAAAATAAAAGTAAAACTAAAACAAATAAATAAAATGAAATAACGAAGAAATGAAAGGAGAATGAGTACCTGACCGGACCGGATGGCCCGGGACTCCCGAGCTCTTGAGGGCTCTCCCGTATCAGAATCTGTTCCTCTTGTGTCTCTCTTATCTTGATATTAGCCATCCAATATCTTGGATTAGGGTTTTTTCCTAAGGATATATCTGGGTCTCTCTCAGGAGGATAAGGCTTTCCCACGTAAATTCTAGTGTTTTCTCTCTCTATATTGTCTTTTTCTTTCTGCCAAGGTTTTCCTCTCTCTCAAGTTCCTATCCCTCTCTCCTCTCAGGTTCCTATCCCTCTCTCCTATGTTGTATCTCTTTTCTTTTATTTTTTTTTCTCCGTCAGGTCCTTTTCCCTTTTCTCTCTCCATACTTCCCTTAAAATGGTCCCCCAAGAGATCCTCAAAAGGGGGAAATTATCTTTGGGGGAATATCTCCCACAACCAATGTGTTCACCCAGTCAAAACACATTTCGTAGGTTCACTGAGTTGGGTGGCACAAGTCGTCCTTCACAAGCCAATTTTTGTCAAAATCGATATTCTCCACTTCTGATATGTTCCTCAGATTCTCGTGAAGCTCTCAAAAACCATTTGGGTCAAAACAGAGTCTTATACTATTTGTAATGATTTTTTTGTTGAAATAGGGCGTTTACAGGAATCTGAGCTCAAACAGGGCCTGTGGGCTGGCAGAATGGTTCTGGGTCCTAGGGTAAGTTGTGTCCCTTATGGATTTTGGGTTCACTAAGTAAATGTGATCCTAAAGGTCCAAGAACATGTCAGAATTTGCCCGATTTAAAATGGGGTGTCTATAATCGTGAGTCCTAACTTAGAAGAAGAGTAGGGAAGGAAGCTTGTGCGGTTTGCTACCCTGGGACAGTCACGCGGGCGGGGATGAAAAAATCCCCGACTCGGATGAATTGGTTGAACAACCCAGAAGCCATAGAAATTAATACAGAAAGTAAAAGAGGATACTAGTCAAACAAGAGTGAACCGACTAAGGGGTAGTAAGTCCATAGTGGAGTCGCCAAGCTGGTTAGATACCTCGATCTGCCTTTTGGGTATACGTGATCTGACAGCACGTAGCTCGGGTTTCTAGTGAACCCAATATTTGAGATCGCTCTCTCGGAACCTTTCTCAAGAGCAAGGGCAGGTATACCAATCGATGAGAGAGGAATTTAAGGTGGGTTCGGGACTTGCTCGGGTTGGCTCGCGTGGGTGCCCTCTTAGATCACGTTGGAAAGCCCCCCCAGTTGTTTTAGCTAGTTCAAAATTGCCCCCCTTGACCTGTAATCTCCTTGTTTTTCTGCACAATGCTACTATAGTAATTTGCAAGACAAGTGGGTCAAAGAGACCCACCCTTGTCTTATGGAATTGCACATCCGCATGGCTAAGAATGTGCGGAGTTAGAGTGATGAAGTGGAAGTTTTGAGCAAAGGTTGAAAAAGGAAGAAAACTTGATGAGGGGACGAGACTAGCTTGATAGTCAGACAGTGATCGAATCGGAGTGGTAGCAAGACGAACATGGTACTTAGGACCAGCACGGCAGCAATATTACTCAAAATCGAGGCTGATGTGGCGATGCTTGGTTAAGTCCACCTTAATCAAGTGAGGAGAGAAAAGAGTGAATAAAAGGAAAGAGATCGAAAAGAAAGAGAGCAAGACGACGGAGGGGATACGATCCCGACGGCGGTAGGCATTGCCACCCATGACCATAGAGTAGCAGTGTCACAGCCATGAAACGGCGCTAGATAGCTCACGGCTAGAGAATGAGTAAATAACTATGGACGATGCTAAACATCGTCGTTGGCAACATAAGAAGGTAACGTGCTCCTACGCAGGCCGCGATAGCCTCTCATGGAGTGCGCAGTGATAGCCATTTGCGAAGTGCGTGGCGATAGTTCTCATGAGGCGCACTGCGAAAGACGTGGGACACAAGAAGGACAGCGATGAGCACCGAACGCAAGGAGGAAGCTCACGGACGGCGATGGGCACCTAGTCCGTGATGGAAACACTCGGACGGCGATAGGTGTTGCCGAGGCCTTTAGCGGGCGGCGATAAGTATCTCCATCTGCGATATGCGCACAACAGGGGATGACCCCCACGGGCGGCAACGAGTTTCACCATCTAGGCTCTTCACTGAGATGTCAAAGCTATGTTTGCGAATAGCGATGAGCAGCACCATCTACAGACCTCACTGGGAGAGAGAGACAGTCGAACAGAAGGGGAAGAAGACTTGTGCAAGACACTGCCATCACCATGAGTGACCTGTGAAACCACTGGAGAGGCATGCATGGTACTGCCACTACCGCACATGGCCTTTGTGAGGAACTCAGATGGAGAAGAAAAAGAGGAAGAGAAAGAAGAGGAAGAAGAGAGAGAAGAAAATAAAAGGAAGAGAGAGAAAATCTACCTCAAGCCTACGGGTACCGACCAAAGATTCTCTCACCTTGCTCTCTCTCTCCAAACGTGACCCAACAATGGTAAGAAAGACAAACTGTATTAAGTAAATACTCTCTCTTTTGTGAGGGATTGAGTCTGCGTTCTCTTTTTGTGCATACAATGATGGTATGTATAGATAGAATTTGCCCCAAATATGGGCTGATGATCAAAAGTAAACCTAATTGCTGAAAACTAAGATTGAAATGATTTAAAAGAAATTAAAAAATAGGGTGCAAAATGACAGATTTGCCCCATCCTAACAATTTGTGGAATTTCAGAACAGTCCCTGTGTTTCTCTAGAACGTGCATGATTTTTCTTGGATGATCTGGGGTCGTTTGTATGCCCAGTTGATCGAAAGATGATTTTTTTCTTATAGGGCTCGGCATGGCGATCATTTTGATATCAACTTCGAGCCATGGATCGTGTTTTTAGTGCACGATCATGTGACTTGAAATTTGAATGGATCTTGAAACTTTGGATCGATAGTGTGCTTATTCCCTGACGTTTTTCGATGATTTCTTTGCTAGATCACACTGAGCATGCCGTTACGATCACATGGCAAAAAACGCAGCTTGATTTTGTGCCCGAATGAAGATTTTGCATTTTTTGGAATTTTGGTCGGAATCTAGAATTCTGGTGCAGTCGCTTCCTCGGCTTCATGTGTAGAATCCGACCGTTCATCATATATGGGGTTCAAGTCAAAGATGGCTTGAGACCTTACAGATGCGATGGAATAGTCTCGCGTTGTTTCGGCTCTCGAGTGGTGTGTTTTAGCCACTCGAGCAAGGCACGACGCTACTAAATTTCTTGCACTTTCATCACGGATCAAAAAATTATTTTTAGTTTTTCTTCACGTTCAGGAATCATCGCAGAGCGTGCTACATATTGAATCGCTCGTCGTGATACAATGAACATGCTCACCAAATTTAAGCTCGATCCGACTTGAGACGGCTGAGATATGAGTGTCGAAAGTCACTGCTCGTGACTGTCCCTTCAATGGTGTAGAGTTGCAGGATGGCCGCACAGGAATAGCGTGCAGCTCCTCATGTTTCCCTCTTTTTCCTATAACTTCTTCTTGGAGTTGTCCGTTCAAGCAGAATTTGACCCTTGGGATTTTTCAACCATGCCAGATCCAATGGAGGTGGTCTCACAATAATTTGAGACACGGAGAATGTAGCTCTATTTATAGGGTCCGTTTCAGGGTGCTAGAGGCCGATTCTGCTAGAACTGCCTCTCAGTCTGCACTGACTTAGACGTGTCGAAATGCGACAAAACTTGGCAGAAGACTTTTGAGAGACCTCATGAAGATCTTGGCTAGTTCGGAGGCTATTCTGAGACTGTCGGGATTTTCACTATTTGCTAGGCTTTTATTGAGCAGCCCATGATGATGAGAAATATCTTCCAATAGAGGGTTCAACAGGATTTGAGTCATCATTACCAGAGTCTTGCTATGAGAGGCCCTCTCACACCAATGGAGCAGTGACTTGGGGGTCTTCTTTTAGAACGTTACAAGATTCTTGACATGCCTGTATTTTCTTTGCAATTATATCATGGACACTGGAGCACTAGCTCAGGTCGTGGCCCCATATCAGATGGTATGGGCATCAGTGGTGTTCAGTTCCCTGAGCAAGGTCTCGGAGCTACCTTGCCGGCTTTTGTGTGATTAGGCCTTCTTGAAGCATCATGACGAACAAGGCGCGAAGGAGATCAGGCGCTTCATCTTCCTCTTGGATTGTCACTGCGTGGGAAGCTTTTGTTGCCCCAAATGCTTTCTTTAGCTCTTCGAGCTTTATCTGACCCTTTTGGATCAGGGCTTCGATGATGTCTTTTAGCGTGTAGCATTCCTCTGTGGGGTGGTCTATCCTCCAATGATAAGCACAGTAATTCACATGAGTATCGAGTCTAGCTTGATCAGGGAACTTGGTCTCAGGCAATTGGTTCCAGTAATAGTTGGAGTAATGCGAGAACTCATTCCTTTTCAAAAGGGTAGACTTTGTTCTCATGCCTATCCAATAATCATATCTATTAAAGTTCGTTGGTGGGGGTACCCGGTTGTATGATTGTTGTTGTTTGCCTACATGAGGTGCTTTTGCTGTGCTTACCCCTTTGGAGAGGTCCAAAGTTTGGGAGGCAGATTTCTTTGGATCACTGATAGTGACGGCGGTGCTGATTATCCCTTTTTGTTGATTGCCCCGGATGCTGGTCCAAGAACTACCATTGCACTAGTTGTTTCTTGAGCTTGCAGACTATTATCCTGACCCCTCCATGGTGGCGTGATAGGATTTCTATGCGAATTGACTTAGAGATCAGCTCTGACATGGAGGTCGGATTGGAGGCCTAAACATGTAGAGCAATCTCAAGTTGCTTGCTTCGCACACAGGTTTGAACTGCTTCCTTCTCAAGAATAGGGTTAGGATGGCAAGCAGCTAAATCTCTCCATCTTTCTACGAATTGATAGACAGGTTCGTCTAGTTCCTAGGTCAAACTGAGAAGCTCAATGGTTTGGGCCTCTCTCTCGACCTCATAAAAGTGCTAGTGGAACAGTTTCTCCATTTCCTCCTAAGTATGTACTGAATTCGAGGGAAGTTGAGCATACCACTAAAATGTCAGACCATCAAGGGTTTCAACAAACTGATGGAAAAGGAGTCTCCCATCAACCATTGTCTCTCAACATGCCACTGTCTCTCGAGTTGCTGTTGTCTCAGGCATAGGTTTAGGATGTTTCTCGACTTGCCGCTGTCTCTCGAGATGCCACTGTCTTGACATATGCCACTCTCTCTCAACGTGCCGCTGTCTCTGAACAAATGGGCGATATGCTGGTGTGGAGGAGTTGTACCATCGAATAGGGGAAACTTCCCTTTCTTGTAGTATGAGGGAAATGGACCCTGATCGATGTAGGGGTGCTATGACTTCTAGTAAAGTATTGTACCCTGCATTCTTGGGATTTGTCTGCTCTTTAATCTATGGGCTACCATAACATTGATGTCTGCCTGCGAGTAGGGGTGAGGGACCGAATTGTCCTGTGAGGGAGAAGGAGGAGGCTCCCTTGGAGCCGCATCATTTGAGTGACGGGAATCGGCCTCATGATGGGGTACATTGACTGGGGACCGCGTGGTTTCCATGCAATCAATCTTCTCCATCATCGCTTGCACCATCTGCTCGAACCTGTCCGTCTGTTCTTCCTGGTTGTTATTAGGTTCGGTCACAACCACAACGCCAACCATTTCCTCAAGCGGTCAGCCTTAGGTGTGGTTGAAGGCTTCTGAGCTTAGCGAATCATGCACGGTAGATCAGTCAGCAAGGGCTCAGCATGATTTGACTGGACTCGAGTCTAGTATGCTGATCACATGAGAACCGGTTCTCAACGGTCTTGGGGTCGTGGCTGCTGAGTGTTCAAGTCATCTTCTACGACACTGGCCACTTTGCAGGCTTCTCATATCTCCTCTTCGGGCTCCGTGATTTGAAGAGGGTAGAAGGAATTCTTGTTAAGAGGGTCATCAAAGCTGGTGCCCCAACTATCTTAGTGGCTTCACTGGTCAAGATTTGCAGACCCCTGTTGCGCTTGGCTTTGAGGCTTTGATGGACCTTATGCAAGAATTGCGATCGGGATCGCGGTTGGTAGGCCCTTCTTGCACAAGAGAGAGTCGTCTTCATTACGTGAAGCAATGAGTGTGGACCAGGTACTAGGGTCAACCTGAGCTGGGGAGGACAAAGGACTTGATCTCCCATCAGATCTTTGCTCCGAGCTCTCTTATGGGCTCCAGAGGCATGACCGAATTGACGTTAATGGTTCAAGATGGTACACTTGGGCAAAGTATTCAAGTACCAGGGCTGGAGGTTCTTGCTCAAAATAGGAAAGGCAGATGGAGGAAGTATCAACTCATGAGGGTTCCTGAGTCGGGATTGAGGAGCGGTCTGTGAAGGCGACACGTGTACGCCCCTTGAAGAATGATCATGGGTGACTTGAGGGTCAGCCCGAGCTCGAACAAGTGATTAGGCCTTAGGACACCGAGAACTATGAGCAGGTGTCTGTAAGAGAATAGGTGGAAGCCTGCCCTTTACAAGGTGCGCTAGTGTGTGCAGAGAGGGAGGACGAGGGGGTCATCTTCCGTGCAGCGACGGTGTTGCCTTGAGTGGTGTGATGCGTATGCATAACATGTACAGGGTGTAACCCAAGGAGGCCTAATCCTGGACACTGACTAGAGGCAACATAAGGGTTGCCCCAAGGGCTGACTCGAGTAGATGACCCATGAGCTTTAGGGTGTGTGCGTGAGGTGGAGGCCCCAAGTCTCCACCTTGATGTGTTAAGCCTCTAAGCGTAGAGATCTGAGGTGGTGCAGGAAGGACTGGGTAGCCCTTCAGTGTATCTCAACAAGTGACTTGCCGGTGACAGAGTGCATGTTGTGAGTGGCAGCAGACGTGCTGACAATGTAGAGTGCTTTGGTGGGGGTTCCACCCGAGCTAGGAAGTGGGGAGTTAGGGACATTTAAGTCCCTTCTATCCAGGTCAAGATCTGGGAGCTAGACACCGGGTCTTTGCTCAGACGAAAAGTCAAGAATGAAGTTCGAGGAACTTGCTCCCTAGGGAAAGACGCGAATGCGGGGATAAGAAAATCCCCGATCCAGATAAATGATTTAAGAAACCTAGAAGCAATGTGTGTGCAGAAAGACAAAAAGAAAGGAGAGACTAGCTAAACAAGAGCGATTTGACGAAGGGGTAGTGTGTCCTCACTGGATTCGCCAAGCTGGTTAGGTGCCTTGATTTCACCCTCCGAGACGGGATGACCTGGTGGCACATGTCTCTGGTTTCAAGGGAATCCGGCACTTGAGACCGCTCTCTTGGGAACCTTGTTAAGAAACAAGGGTAGGTATACCAACCGATCAGAGAGGATTTTTAATGTGAGGCGGGACACCTCACCTGGGTTCGTGACTTACTCGAGCTGACTCGCGTGCGTGCCCTCTTAGATCACGTCGAAAAGCCCCCTTGTCCTACAACTGGTTCGGAATCTCCTCCCTTGGCTTGTACTCTCTTATTTCTACAATCACACACACATGGTTAATTTTACAAGACAAGGGGGCAAAGGTACCCCACCTTGCCTTGGACCGAATGCACATGGGCAATCAAATTCAAAAGAAGAAAGGGAAGGAATGAGATGAAGATTTGGGTAGTTAGGTGCCTCAATCTCACCTCCTCGAATCTAAAAGATCGGGTGACACGTGTCTCGTTCGGAAGACTTTGGACCTAAGATCGTACTCTCAGGAACCTTGTTCAAGATCAAGGGCAAGTGTCCAACTAGTGAGAGAGGAATTTTGGATGTGAGGTGGGGACCAACCTCACTTGGGTCCGGGACGTACTCGGGCTGACTCATGTGGGTGCCCTCTTAGATCACAACGGAAACTCCCCAGCTACTTCAGCTGGTTCAAAATCGCCTCCCTCGACTTGCAACATCCTTGTTTTTTGGACAACACTACTATGGTTAATTTGCAAGGCAAGTGAGATGAAAGGCTCACCGTCTTAGGGCAATGCACATCGTATGGCTAAGAATGTGAGAAGTTAGGGTGATGAAGTGGAAGGTTTGAATGAGAGGAGAAAAGAAGGTACTCGACAGAGGGACGAGGCTAGAAAAATAGCAGGACCAAAGCATGACCGACTCGGAGTCGTAGCAAGGCGGGCACAATACTTTGGTCCGACGCGATGACAATACTACTCGAAATCAAGGTCGACATAACTTTCCTAAGCTAATGTGGCAGCAAGACAAGCATCGTACTCGGGACAAGCACAACAGCAATACCGATCGACAGCCAGACTACTATGGAAACACTAGACTGAGTCCACTCTTGGTCAAGTGAGAAGAGAATGAAGAAAATGCATGAGGCGACGAAGAGATGGGGTCTTGACAGCGCTAAGCGTCACCACCGACAGCCGTGGAGTAGCAGTGTCAGGGCCCTTAGACGACACTAGACACGGGTGGCGCTAGGCATTACCGCTGAGGCCACACAAGAAGGCAATACACCCTTGCGTAGGCAGCGATAGCCTCTTGTGAAGCACGTGGTGATAACCATTTGTGAGGCACGTGGCGACAGTTCGCGCCAAGGCACATGCGATAGACGCGGGATGCAAGAACAACCTTTGCACGGTGATAAGCACGGAGCGCACGAAGAAGGCTTGCGGATGACGATAGGCACTGAGTGCACGAAGAAGGCTTGCAGACAGCGATAGGCATCGAGCGCATAAAAAATGCATGAGGATGGTGAAAAGCATCAAGCGCACGAAGGATGCTCGCGGACGGTAATAGTCACGGAGTGCACAAAGGAAGCATGTGGATGCGATAGGTGTTACCACGACCTCCAACGAGCGGCGATAGGCATCATAGTCTATGATAGGCCTGCAACAGGGGGAGACCTCTGCAGGTGACAATAAATTTTGTAGTCTATGTTTTTCACTGAAGCATCGAGGATACATCTATAGACAATGATGAACAGCACCGTCTGCAAGCCTCGTTGAGAGATAGAGATGAACTAACAGAAGGGGGAAAGGAGCATGGCATTGCCATCGCCATGCACGACCTATGAAATGAAAGGATGGGAAAAAAAGAAAAGAAAGAGGCATGCACGACACTTCCACTGCCATGCATGACCTTTGAGGGAGGCTCAAACGAAAAGAAGAAGAAGAAAGAAAAGAAGAGAGAGAAAATTTACCTTGAGCCTAGGAGTACTGGTTCAAAAGTTTCTCTCTCCTTACTCTCTCTCTCTCCAAACGTGACCCAATAATGAGAAGGAAAGGGTATTCTTTGAAGGAAAAATTCTCTTTGGTGAAGGGTTCCAATCATCTGCGTACAATGATGGTATGTGGTATATATAGAATTGTGCTCAAATATGGGTGGATTGATCTAAACTGGAAATTAAGATTTAACTGAATTACAATAAATCTGTCCCTTCCTAGTAAGTTGTGGAATTCCAAGACAGCCCCTATGTTGCGTGCATGATTTTTCATGGATGACTTGGTGTTGTTCTAATGCCTGTTTGATCAAAAGATGATTGTTTTCTTATAGGGTTCGGCATGGCGATTGATTTGACACTAACTTCGAGCTATAGATTGGGTTTTTAGGGCACAATCATGTGACTTGAAATTTTAATGAATCTTAAAACTTTGGATCAATTATGTGATCATTCCTTGTTGTTTTTCTATTATTTCTTCACTGGATCACACTAAGCACACCGTCATGATCACGGGCCGACAAATGTAGCTTGATTCCATGCTCGGACAAAGATTTTGCAACTTTGGAGTTTTGTTCGGAATCTAGAAATTCGACCCCAAAATTTGCAATCACTTCATCGGCTTCGTGTGCAAAATCCGACTATTCATCATGTACAGAGTTCGGATTAGAGATAACCCTAGACCTTACGCACGTGATGGAACTGGTTTCATATCTGTCGGGCTTGCGAGCAGTGTGATTTGACCGCTCGAGCGAGGCACGATGCTGCTATTTTTCCAACACTTTCTAGTTATAGAGTCTGTTTTAGGGTGCTAAAGGATAATTCTTCCGTAAATGTTCCTCAGTCTGCACTGCCTTAGACATGTCGGAATGTGACGAAACATAGTAGGAGACTTTTGAAAGATCTTGGCCAGTTCTGTGGCTATTTTGAGATTTTCAGACTTTCCACTGTTTGTTAGGCTTTATTGACCGGGGACCCATGATGATAAAAAATGTCTTCCAACAGCATGCCCCGTGGCTAGCCACAGAACTACGTGAACGTTGAGGAGATCCACGCAATGATGTAAGTAGGATGCTCATATGTTTGAGCACAATGTACAGGTCCATCCATGGAGACTTTAGGGGGGAGAAGAGACTTTTGAGGGATCTTATCGAAGTCCTCACCTCGAGGGACTATTTACGATTCTAATAGCTTGAGGATTGTGTTGGGACCTCATTGGTCAGAATTGTGCCTATTTGGAGGCCAATTATTATGAACCTTTGGTCGACATTGTTTGCTGCTACACCATGTTTGTTTTTTATGATCAAGGTATCTCTGTAGGTCTCGTCCAGTGGGGTCCAATCGGGTGCTTTTGACCTGTCTCGAAGATCTAGGCATGTCGGCTAGGGGAAATTTTGGCTTGGTGGCCTCATGGGCCCCATCCTGCTGGGTCTAGTTGGGGGCTTCTAACTTATCTTGAAGATCTGGGCCTGACGGCTAAGGAAGGTTTTTGGTTAGGCGATCTCATGGTGAGGAATAACCCTGAACTCTCTAGTAGGTTAAGCCCTGGCTTTATTAGTTTCTTGCCTTCGTGGGGATCTTTAGCATTTTGGAGGGATCTTTGAGTCGTAATGCTCACCCTCAAGGACTCTTGTTGTTTTTAGAGGTGAAGTGTGGGAGATCTTATGAGTCTCTCACTCCCGGGTGAGACATTTTTTGTTGCGATTGGATTGGATGCTGGCAGTTGAGGATTTTGTGTAGATCTCGCCAGCCAGAATTATGACTATTTAGCAATCGTGTGGCGGCTGAGGCTGTGGTGCTGCGTCAACCTATTTTGTTTGTCCAAGCACCCTTTGCGGGTTTTCACTTGAACAGGGGTAGTGGCGACGTAAAGACGGTTTCACGGTTTCTCCAACTTCCTTTGTTTTGGGGCTCTTTTACCCATGACCTTGCAGCCATGTCCACCCTTTTCATCCATGTTTTCTCACGGTGCCCATTCCGGGTTTTCACCGTGCCCGAGTTTTTGTTTTCACAGAACTATTTTACTCATGGTTTCATGACCATGCCCGTCCATCATTTTTACTCATGGTGTTCCCTTGTCCAGGTGTACACCATGCCAATTGTTTTGTGAAGGCATGTTTAAGGTCCTGCCTTCGAGACCTATGCAAAGCCTTTTATCGTCATGTGGTCAAGATGTGCACTATAGTTTAGGGTCATATAGCTGGACCATAGTGGTGATGAATGACAGTCTATGGAGGCCATGGAATGAGTATGGTGATGGTTTTGACTCACTTTGGGAGATGGCACGAGGCTACTTATGAAAGATGGATGATGTATGAAAGGTGCGTGAAAAGTGGTGAACCACTAGCTGACGACGAGTATGGGTGAGTCTCACTAGAGAATGATGAACAATGGTAGTGAAGTGAATGGGTTCACTGGAGAAGCAATGAAGGTGGTCCGAGGACATGAATGGGTCGGTTAGGGAAAGCGTGCGTGAAAATGCATGTAAAAGGGGCTATGCGCATATGTGGGGAAAAGTTTAAGGTCGTGCCTCTGGGACCTGTGCAAAGTAGTTTAATGTCATGCGGCCAGGATGTGCATTATGGTTTAAGGTCATATAGCTTGGACCATGGTTATGCAGTTTAAAGTCATGCAACTAGGACCATGTAGTTGAAGGTCGTGCAACTAGACCTCCACTACAGTTAAGGTCATATAGTTTTAACCATGATGTTGAGCCTTTTAATGTCATGCAGCTATGATGTAGACTATGGTTTATGGTCATATAGCTTGGACCGTGGCTATGCAGTTTAAAGTTATGCAGCTAGGACTAATAACTTTAAGGCCTTGCAACTAGACCTCCGCTATAGTTTAAGGTCATATAGTTTGGACCAAGGCTATGCAGTTTAAGGCTATGTTGTTTAAAGTCATGCAGAAGGGACCACGACTGTGCAGTTTAAGGTCGTACAGTATGGATCACGACTGTGCAGTTTAAGGTCATGCAGCATGGATCACGACTGTGCAGTTTAAGGTCATGCAGCATGGACCACGGCTGTGCAGTTTATAGTAATACGGCTAGGACCATGCAATTTAAGGTCATGCAACTAGATGTCCGCTGTAGTTTATAAAGTTTAGACCATGCAGTTTAAGGTCATACAACTATACTGTGGCTGTGCAGTTTAAGGTCATGCAGAATGGACCAAGGCTGTGTAATTTAAATTCATGCAGCGCGGACCACGGCTATGCAGTTTAAGTTCATGCAGCATGGCCCACGTGCAGTTTAAGGTCATACAACATGGAACATTGTGTGGGTCGTCATGTAGCTGAAGCTGCATGGGGAATATGTCTATGGATAGTAATCTGACTCTAGGGATAAAGATAGTTGAAGCTATAAACATGCAAAGAGATTTAGATGAAGATGGTGACCCTACAAGGAGTGGCAAGCAGAAGCGGACTTCACGGGGGATTAAGAGGGTAAGTGTGACTCCCTAGGGATGATGAGTAATGGTGTGCATGTAACACTGCTAAGAATTACTGGCTAGAGCACAAATACAACTTCAATGGGGGTTGAAAAGATAAGAATGACCCTAACTCCTTGAGGATAGTGGGTCGCAGTAGGATGTGACTCCTACTAGGGGATGTTGGTGTGAAACAGACCCTTTGGGGATTTGAAGGGATAAGTGCGACTCCCTTTGTTGCATACACCTAATTCACTGGGGATGTTGATGGAATACACCTGGTGAAGAGGTGTGCCCATTTCATAGTTTTGAGTCATGCAGACTATTTCTCGCGCCGTTTATCATCTTGCTACTGGGACATGCATTACATTTTAAGGTCTTGTAGCTCAGACCATGGGTGTGCAGTTTAAAGTCATGCGGTTAGGACCATGCAGTTTAAGGTCGTTCAGCTAGACCTTCGCTACAGTTTAAGGTCGTGCAACTAGATCATGGTTGTGGTAAGGGAAGGTGACTCTCATGAGAATCGAGTTGTAACTGGAGACAGACTTGTGAAGAGTGAGACTGGGGTGCCGGGAATGAACTTCTTGGGGATGCATAACAAAGGTCCAGATGGGAGTGGCGAGGCATGCACATGGCACTAAGTTCTTGATGGCACTCATGGCGTTAGGCCCTTGATGAAGGGCACGCGACGTTAGCGACTTGGTGAGGCATGCGACAGATACTCCTGATGAAGCGTGCGGTGATAGCCCTTTACGAAGCACGTGGTGATATCCTCTTAAGCGAAGCGCGTGGTGATAGCTCCTTAACGAAGCACGCGGTGATAGCTCCTTAACGAAGCACGCGGTGATAGCTCGTTGATGAAGTGCACGACGATAGCTCCTTTCTGGTCTCGGGCTTGACCCGCCCCGGCTTGGTCTTATTGCCATTTGAAGATGAGGATTGCAACGTCATTTTGAACTTGTGAGGGGCAGTTTGTGGCACTGCTGAGTATAAAAGGGGGAAAACCCCATTATACTGTTTTATTGAAGGGTAAAATAGTTGAAGAGTTTTCAAAGAGAGAGAGAGGGAGAGTCAGAGCCTTTGTCAAGAGTTTTCCCAGCTAGAGTTTTCCTGGCAAAAATTTGCAGTACCCAGGCCTTTAGGAGGTTTTCTGGTGAGCTTCAGCAGGTCGTGGGCCTTCATAATGGGCTCGCGAACATTTTTGGAGAGTGCTAAGGCTTCTTGAGCAAGAAACGAGGCTTCTTAGAGCCTTACAGAGATTTTCAATGGTGCTCTACCAGAGTTGTGGTGCTTTTTCGATAGTCCTTAGGCGAAAGGGGAGGTTACAGAGAAGTCAGGGGAGCTGACGGTCCTCTGGTTACCGAAAGAAGAAGGAGAAGCAGCAGTGAGTTCACCAGAAACTCATTGGAATTTTTGTGAGTTTGTGGCAAACAACTGAAGTGCGAAAACAGGGAGAAGCAAATTTCGCAAGGTCACAGGGAAGCTTTCTGGGTATTCCAATAGTTCTTTCAATTTTCTTGACTGTTAGACAGGGGAAAGAACAGGGTCAAATGGGGATTTTCGACAGACAGAGGAGTGTTTGGCGAAATGCAACTGTTGTAGGGGAGGAGAAAGGTCGTGAGAAGGTGGAATGTCGGTAAGGAGCAATGATTGGGGAAATAGAAGTGGCATGGGAGTTAATGCCACCAGGTAATTAGAAACAGTGGGAACTGGGGCACCGCGAGGGTGTGCTCGATATTAAGTCGCATGCAGCGCTGCCTTCACGTGTCTCTAAAATGAACACGACGATAGTCAAGCTCAAGAGCATGCTGCTCTTGGCAATGGTCTCACGCAGTGTTGACCTGCCCATGATGATGGTAGCACGCGGCGTTGAGCTGCGCATGGTTGTGGTTACCTGCGGCGTTAAGTCACACACGACGATGATCATGCGCGGCATTGAGTTGCACGCGATGATAACCATGGACGGCGATGCCTTATAGGGGCCAAGAGTGATGGCAAATGAGAGGGCCCGCTTACTGTGGTCTGTTGGAAGCCAAGTCCTCCAGCACAACATTGAACTCCGTGTTGTTTTGGAGGAAGGGAATCCATCTTGGGCCAGCTCCTTACTAGAGAAGTCTGCTTTGCATGTCAGATGGATTAAAGCTAACTCGAAAATTGTTGGTTTCCTCTTTTGGCCTGTAACCATCCTCTATGAGGACACCCGACAGATCAATTGAAGCTGACTTCCAAGTGGTTTTGCTTCTTTTTCATGATGAGGGCGTTTGGCTTGTAACCGTCTGATGCAAGAGCTTTGTAACCTCCTAAATATTGGGCTTTTGATTGTAGGTTGTAACATTTTCTAATGCAATGAAAGAAATGAACTTCTTTTGAGCCAACTTAATGTTCTTCTTTTCCATTTCCTTCTTTTTACTGCATGTGTCGCATTTTAGGGATATATCAGAGATAATACTCCTTTAAGTATCGCCAATTGATAGGGGGCATTGCCTCTTGTAACTCTTCATCTTGGGATTCAGGATGCTTCTCATCAATCTCGGGTGCAAAGATACACGATCCTGATATCTCTTCTTCTAGGAGGGGTGCAGTGTGAGAGACAATTTCTGGTCCTTGGTCAGACTAAACAACGAAAGGGTCGGCTTCGAAGTCAGCTTGAAGTCGGATAAGGCAAGCTGCACTTGGGATGAAGTCCTGTAAGGTTGGAAGTGGAGAAAGGGGCTTGAGAAATTATTCCTCAGCTGGTGGCTGAGGGATGTGGTTCCTTCGATGGGCTGACCTGGGTGCTCGTCTTGTTTTGGTCCCTGAGGAGGGGTTTGGTTCATCCTATCGGGCTGATGAGTAGTCCTAGCTTGATGGACTGCCTCACGCTTTAGGGATTTGAGCCTACTTCACCCATGGTAGACTTCCCAGGTTTGAGAAGGGGAGGGCTCTAAAGGACCCTGTGTAGGCTCATAGGGGACATGTAATGGGATTTCCTTTTGGACGGGAGTGATGGCTTGGAAGCGCTCTAAGAGAACGGCACAAATGATGTGGCCTTCTTGCAACTTTTGAGTGACCATAGCTTCAAACCCAGAGCATTCTTTCAGCTCGTGGCCCCTTACTTGCAGAGGTTTTCCGTACCCTGAGCAAGGCGTTTAGGCTGCCCGGTGGGCTTGGGAGTCACGATACCTTGTTGAAGCATTGCCTCAAACAGGGCCTGTAGAGGGTCTAGCTCAACACTTCCCGAGGCTTGCGTCAGAAGTTCTTCTTGCACTGGTGGAAGAGGGACTTGAGGGCATCCTTCTGGGTTACCATGAGCTTCCTGGCATTGCTACATCTTCTCTACCAAGATTTCATGGAAGCCACTGCATTCGCTCACATCATGGTCTCGTATCATGAGATACGAGCACCAGAGGTTCTCAATTCCTAAAGGCAGGAACATGGGCTGCCTTGTCGATTTTGGCATGATGTGTACCTCTCGAGCATTATGGAAAATAGTGTATGGAGGATGGCAGGTGCCCCATCATCTTCTTGTATTGTCACTATGTGAGAAGCCTCAGTTTCCCCAAACGCTTTCCTTAACTCTTTGAGCTTTATTTGACCCTTGTTAATAAGGGCTTCGATAGTGTTGTTGAGCTTATAGCAGTTCTGAGCAGAGTGGCCTACTTTCTTATGATAGGCGCATTACCTTTCGTGTGTCTCCTGTCCAGCTTGTTCTGGAGTGCTGACCTCCAGCAGTTGGATCATGTTTTGCTCGAATAGTAGTAGAAGCAGTGCAGGGACCCACTCCTTGTTTAAGGGGTACACCTTATTCTGGTGCTAGATCCAGAAGTCGCTTCAATTAATATTTTTGGGAGGCGGGACCTTGTTGTAGGAGTGCTGGCTACCCCAGCCTAAGACATTTATGCCTTGGAGAGGTCTCAGATTTAAGGGGAGGCGTTCTTAGTATCAGTCATGGTGACAGCTGCACTGATCACCGCTTTTTGTTGGTTGCCCCGATTGTTGAATCAGGAGTTTGAGCTAGAAGGTTGCTGAAAAGATCCGCTATGGTGTTTGGATAGACCCTCAATACGAACTGCTATAGAAATGAGCTCCGACTTGGAGGGTAGATTGGAGGCTTCGACATCCAAGGCGATCTCGAGAAGCATATTTCGTATGCAGGTATGGACAGCTTCTTTTTCAGTCATGGGAGTGGCATGAAAGGTTGTGAACTCTCTCCATCAAGCGATGACCTTGTCAGCTCACCAAGGTCTTGAGTCAGAGTGAGGATCTTGATGGTTTCTATGCTCCTTTGGACTTCGTAGAACTGCTCTACTTCTTGCCATGCGTGCACCTAGTTGGGGGCAGCCAGACATACCACTGGAAGTTTGGCCCTTTGAGAGTCTCGACGAACTGACGGAGGAGGAGTCGCTCGTCAATCGCTGTCTCTAGATAGGCTGCTTGGAAGTGGGCAGTATGTTGGTGCAGGGACATAGTACCGTTGAACAGAGGGAGCTTCCCTTTTTGGCAGTTTGGGGGAAATGACACTTGGTCAATGTACAAGGGGTACAACGTTTGATAAAGTGGCACCACTTACATGCCCGAGACCTTCTTCTTGAGGCTATGGGCCACAATGGCATCTATGTCAAAGGAGAGCTGCCTTGGGAGACCGGTGGGGGAGTTTGCCTAAGAACTGTGTCTTCCCAAACGGGGAATTGACATCATGGTGAGAAGAACGGGACCTGGAGTCTTCTAGGCATTCCATCTTTTCAAGGATGGACTGCATCATTACCTTAAACCTGTTCATCCGCTCTTCTTGAGCGTCTTCCAGCTCGTTGATCACCATGACGCTAACTGTTTCTTCTGGAAGGTCAGAGCCAGATGGAGTAGTGGACAACCGAGGTTGGCGAGTCACGCATGGCAAGTCGATCTGTAGGGGCTCAGCATGCCCCCACTGGATTCGAGCCTTGTATGTTGATCGTGTGAGGATCGGTTCTTGACGGTTTTGGGACTGTGGCTTCTTGGCAATGATCACCGAGCAATACTCTTGGACTTGTTCAGGCTCTGGGATCTCTAGAGGGAATAAGGGATTACGAGGCAAGAGACCACTAAAGGTGGTAACCTCAACTACCTTAGGGGTTTCTTTGGTTAGGATCTGGAGACCTTTCATCTGTTTAAACTTGAGGCTGCTATGGACGTCACTTCAGAACCGAGTCTGAGATTTAGACTGCGTCAATTTTCTTGAGCAGGCAAGGGCCATGTCAATTAGCTGGAGCAAAGAATGGGGTGATAGGGGGCAACCTGGGTCGCTGCCTTGGAGGTTGCAGGCTCTTATCTGGCATAAGGCCATTGCCCTGGATTCCCTTGTGGGGTGGCTGACTCAAGATGGTAGTCTTAGGGAAAACCATTGAGTACCAGGTCTTGAGGTGCTTGCCTAGTGTAAGAAGAGTGACAAAGAAGGAGCTGGTTCATGACTCTGTCTGAGTAAAGATCGGGGAGGAACCTGCAAAGCCGGTGCATGTGCACCTTTAGGGTTAGCCATCTGGGTGACTTGGGGGTCAGCTCGAGCTTGCTCAACTGGTTCGACCTTGAGAGTTCGAGATCCCAAACTTGTGTCTATGAGGGACTGGGTTGGAACCTATCTCTCGCAAGATGAAGCTGTGTGTGGTGAGAGGGAGGATGAAGTGGTCGACCCTCATGTGGTCGAGCTGACATAGAGCTGGCGCTACCCCGAGCTGTGGGATGCATGGCGTGCACAAGGTTTGGATCAAGAAGGCCTAGGCTTGAACGCGAGTTTGAGGCAGCGTGAAAGTTGCCCCAAGATGTGGCTCGAGTGGATGGACCATGAGCCTTCAGGTGTGTGAGAGAGGTGGTGGTCGAAGGGTCTCCACCTCGATGTGTCGAGCCTCTAAGTATCGAGGTTCGGAGTGTTGAAGGAGATTGGGGGGTAGCCTTTCGGCGACCCTCAGAAGCGATGGAAACCTACTTGCCTTTTGCGAGAGTGGATGGGGCAGCTTTTCGACGTACCCTAGCAATATGACCAGGATGGGACTTGTCAATAGCAGGGTGCGTGCTGTGTGCGATAGCAGTTGTGCTACCAATTCAAGGGGCCTTGGTGGAGGGTCCACCAGGGAGAGGAAGCGAGAAGTCAGGGACCTTTAAGGCCCTTTTCGCACCAACCCAGGAGAGAACTTGGGACCCAGACTGTGAGTCTCAACTACGAAGGAGTGTAGGCAAGGAGGCTTGAGCAGCTCGCCTCCCTGGGATGATCACGAGTGCGAGGATAAGAAAATCCATAACTCGGATGAACAGGTTGAATAAGCCAGATGCCATAGAAAGTAATGCAGAAATTAAAAGGAGATACTAATCAAGCAAGAGCAAACCGACGAAGGGGTACTAAGTCCCCAGTGGAGTCGCCAAGCTGGTTAGGTACCTCGATCTCGCCTCCTTGGATTTAGGTTATCGGGTGACACGTATCTCAGGTTTGGAAGACCTGGGACTTGAGATCGCTCTCTCGAGAACCTTGTTGAAGAATAAGGGTAGGTGTCCAACTAGTAGGAGAGGAATTTTAGGTGTGAGGTGGGGACCAGCCTCACCTGGGTCTATGACTTACTCAAACTGACTCACGCGGGTGCCCTCTTAGATCACGACAGAAAGCCCCCCAACTGCTTCAGCTGGTTCGGAATCGCCTCCCTCGACCTACAATCTCCTTGTTTTCTGCACAACACTACTATGGTTAATTTGCAAGACAAGTGGGCCAAAAGGCCCACCCTTGTCTTAGGGCAACGCACATTCGTATGGCTAAGAATGTGAGAAGTTAGGGTGATGAAGTGGAAGGATCAAATTAGAGGAGAAAAGGAGAGGGTACTCGATAAGGAGACGAGGCTAGCATGATAGTTGGACCAATACAATGACCGACTCGGAGTGGTAGCAAGACGGGCACGGTACTTTGGACCAGTGCGATGACAATACTACTCGCAACCAAGGTCAATAGGATTGTCTTAATCTGTTGTGGCAGTAAGATGGGCATGGTACTCTAGACCAGCACGACGACAATACTGCTTGAGAGAATGAAGAAAATGCACCAGATGGTGAAGAGATGGGGTCCTGACAGCGCTAAGTGTCACCACCCACAACTATGGAGTAGCAGTGTCATGGCCCTTGGATGGTGCTAGACACTACTGCTCACGGTTAGAGGACGAGCAGTGAACTACGGGCGGTGGTAGGCATCACCATTAGGGCCACACAAGAAGGCAGTACACCCTTGTGCGACCGACAATAGATTCTTGTGAAGCGTGCGACGATAGCCATTTACGAGGCACGCGATGATTGTTCTTGCCAAGGCACACAACGATAAGTGTGGGATGCAATAAGAGCCTGCACACGGCGATAGGCACTGAGTGCACACAGAAGGCTCATGGAGGGCGATAGGAATCGAGTGCACGAAGAAGGCTTGCGGATGGCGATAAACACTGAGCACACGAAGAAGGCTTGTAGACGGCGATAGGCACCAAGCGAGCGAAGGAAGCTCGCAGACAGCGATAGGCACAAAGTGCACGAAGGAAGCTCGTGGACGGTGATAGATGTCGCTGTGACCTCTCGTGGGTGGCAACAGGCCTTGCCGTCTGTGATAGACGTACAACAGGGGGAGACCCCTGCAGGCGACAATAAGTTTCATTGTCTGTGTTCTTCACTGAGGCATCGAGGATACACCTACGGACGACGATGAGTAGCACTGTATGTAAGCCTCGCTGAGAGATAGATATGAACTAACAGAAGGGGGAAAGGAGCTCGTGCATGGAACTATCATCGCCATGCGGGATCGGTGAAACTGTAGGATGGGAAAAAAAAAAAAGAAAGATTCATGCACGGCACTGCCACTGCCGAGCATGGCCTCTGTGGGAGGCTCAAACGAAGAAGAAGAAGAAGAATGAAAAGAAGAGAGAGAAGATTTACCTTGACCCTAGGGGTACCGATCCAAAAGTTTCTCTGTCCTTACTTTCTCTCTCCATATGTGACCTAACAATGAGAAGGTAAGGGAATTCTATTAAGTAAAAATTCTCTTTGGTGAAGGGTTCCAAGCCCCTGCATACAATGATGGTAGGTGGCATAAATAAAATTATGCCCAAACATGGGTGGATTGGTCAAAATTAAACCTAATTGATGGAAATTAAGATTTAACTGAATTAAAAGAAATTTAAAAAAGGGTACAAAGTGACAGATTTGTCCCTTCCTAACAAGTTATGGAATTTCAAGACAGTCCTTGTGTTGCCCTTAAACGTGCATGATTTTTCATGGATGATCCGGGGATGTTCTGATGCTCGTTTGATCAAAAGATGATTGTTTTCTTATAAGGCTCAGCATGGCGATCAATTTGATACCAACTTCGAGCCATGGATCGTGTTTTTAGGGTATGATCATGTGACTTGAAATTTGAATGAATCTTGAAACTTTGGATCGGTTATGTGCTCATTCCTTAATGTTTTTCTGTGATTTATTTGCTGGATCACACTGAGGATGCCGTCACGATTACGGGGCAATAAACGCACCTCTGTTTCGTGGTCGGACGAAGATTTTGCAACTTTGGAGTTTTGATCGAAATCTAGAATTTTGACATCGAAATTTACAATCATTTCGTTTGCTTCATGTGTAGAATCCGACCGTTCATCATATATGAGGTTCGGACTAGAGATATCCCTAGACCTTACGCACGTGATTGAACTAGTTTCGTGTTGATCGGGCTCGCGAGTGGCGTGATTTGATTGCTCGAGTGAGGTACCACACTGTTGATTTTCTTGCACTTTCTTCACGGATCAGCAACTTCTCTCTAGCCTTTCTTCGTGCTCAAGCGTCGTCGCTGGACGTGCCACATATTGAAACACTCTTCTTAACGGGATGAACATGTTCACAAAATTTGAGCATGATCTGACTTGAGACGTGTGAGATATGAGTGTCTAATGTCACTGGTCGTGACTACCCTTTTAATGGAGTTGAGTTGCAGGGTGGCCGCACGGGAATAGCTTGCAGCTCCTCCTGCTTCGTTCTTTTTCCTATAACTTCTTCCTTGATGTCTATTCAAGCTGAAATTTTACTCTTGGGGGTTATCAATTGTGTCGGATCAATGGCGGTGGTCCCACAGCATATTAAGATGCTCAAAATGTAGCTCTAGTTATAGAGTCCATTTCATTGTGCTAGAGGCTAATTCTATCAAAATTTTTTCGCAGCTTACACTACCTTAGGCATGTCAGAATATGATGAAACTTGACAAAAGACTTTTGAGAGACCTTATGAAGATCTTGGCCAGTTCTGGGGCTATTTTGAGACTGTCAGAATTTCGACTGTTTGTTAGGCTTTATTGATCGGGGACCCATGATGATGAAAAATGTCTTCCAACCTTAGACTGATAAGAAAAGAAGAAAGAGATATAATAGAGGAAAGGGGTAGAGAAGAATTTGACCAAGTGTCTAGACTAACACAGTAGCTAGACTAGCAAGTGATTGACATGGTGTGGTAACAAGACGGGCATGGTAACTCAGATCGGCACGACTATAATACTAATCGACGACAGAATGATCATCGACCAGTCCTTACACGATGGTTAGCCTGTCGTGGCGGTAAGACGGACATGGTAACTCATACTGACACGGCGGTAATACAGCTTGACGATGGGACTACCATGTTAGTGTTAATATTAACCTCCTTGGTCAAACGAGAGAGGAAGACGAAAGAAGTGAGAGATGAAAGAGTGGGAGAAGGGAAAATAGAAAAGGAGAGAAGTAAAAAGAGAGAAAGAATAACGAAGGAAGGAGAGAAACATAAATGTTGATAAGGTTCTGCCGTCCATGACAGAGAAGAGAAAAGAAAGACAGGAGCATGGACAGCGAGGGGGTTTCGCCGTCCATGACCCAGGAGTGAGAAGAGAGAAGAAAGCATGGACGACGATGGAGTTCTGCATCCATGGTAGAGGAGAGAGAAAAGAAGAAGACATGGATGATGATGGGGTTCTCTGTCCATAATCGAGGAGAGAGAAAAAGAGAAGACATGGACGACGATGAGGTTTCACGTCCATGACAGAGGAGAGAAAGAGAAAAGAAAACATGGACATCGATGAGGTTCCGTCGTCCATTATAGAGGAAAGAGAGGAGAAAGAGAACATGGGCGGTGATGAGGTTCCACTGTCCATGACAGAGGAGAGAGAAAGTAGAAGAAAACATGGATGGGGATGAGGTTCTGCTGTCCATGACATAGGAGAGATAAAATAAAAGAAAACAAGGATAGTGATGAGGTTCCATCATCCATGACATAGGAAAGAGAAAATAGAAGAAAACATGGACGGCGATGAGGTTCTACCGTCCTTGACATATGAAATAGACAATAGAAAAAAACATGGACGGCGATGAGGTTCTGCCATCCATTACATAAGAGAGAGAAAATAAAAGAAAACATGGACGACGATGAGGTTCTGCCGTCCATTACATAAGAGAGAGAAAATAAAAGAAAACATGGACGGCGATGAGGTTCCGCTGTCCATGACATAGGAAAAAAAAAAAAAAGAAAACATGGACGGCGATGAGGTTCTGCCATCAATGACATAGGAAAGGGAAAATAGAAGATAACATGGACGACAATGAGGTTCAACCGTCGATGACATAAGAGAGAAAATAGAAGAAAACATAGACGACGAAGAGGTTATGTCGTCTATGATAGAAGGAAAAAGACAAAGGAACTTGAACAGAGGCCCAGCCCACCACTCGAGTTAAGTCCCGACTCACTATTTCTGTTCCAAAAGTAAGAGGACACGATACCTGGCGATAGGCTCTACTGAACATGAATGGAGAAGGGAGAAAGAATATAATAGGGAGAACGAAGGAAGAGAGAGATTAGGAAAGTGAGGAAAGAGAAGAGAAAGTTGCAAGAGAGAGAAGGAAAGTGAATAAAGAAGATCAAGAGAGGAAAGAGAAAGAGAGAGAAGAGAGGAAGAAAGAGAAAGAAAGAGATGAGAAGAGGAGAGAGAGAAGAGAGGAGGAGAGGGAAAAAGAGATGAGAAGAAGAGACCGAAAAGAGGAGGAGAGAGAAAGAAGATAGATGAGAAGAGGAGAGAAAAAGAGAGAGAAGACAGGAGAAGAGAAAGAGATGGATGAAAAGAGGAGAGAGAAAGATAATGAAGAGAGGAGGAGAGAGCAAGGGAGTGAAGAAAGGAGGAGAGAGAAAGAGAAAGACGAGAAGAGGAGACAGAAAGAGAGATGAGAGAAGGAAAGAGAGAAAGAGAGAGATGAGAGCAGAAGAGAGAAAGTTACCTTCATCAAATGATACCAGACTTTTTTTCTCTCTCCCCTCTCTCTCTCCAAGACGTGCCCACAATTTCAATGTAAAACTCTCAAATTTTGTTCATGAGATTGAAAACTGAGGGGGCCCTTTTACAATTAGGTTTAGCATGTATTTATAGAATTGGGCACAAACACGAGTGGATGCCCAAAATCTGACCTCGTTGATGATAATTACAATTTATTTGAATTAAAGAAATATCTAAAAATGGGTTTAAAATGACAGTTTTTCCCTTGTTCAACAATACATGGAATTCAAAAATAGTCCTTGTTGCTACCCTAGATCCTGTGTGATCTTTCATGGATGATTTGAGGTTGCTCCGGCGTCCGTTTGGTTGAAAAATGATTACTTTCTTGTCGGTCTTGGCATGACACGAAATTTTTATAGATCTAGAAAACTTCTAATAGATAGTGTGCTTGTTTATTGAAGTTTTTCTTTGGTTTCTTCGCTGAATTGCATTGAGCATATTGTCACGAACGCGTTGCAACAAACACAGCTCAATTTCGTGGTCGAACGAAGATTTCGTCGTCTTGGGTTTCTTGCAAGAATCTGAAAATCTAGTGACCGAAATCTATAGAAAGATTGACACCTTCGTGTGCCGAATCCAACCATTCATCATGGGTGACATTCAATTGAGACATAGCCTCGGACCTTACGTATATAATGCAACTGGTTTCATGTAGATCGAGTATGCGAGAGCCGTGATATGGCCACTCGAGCGTGGTGTGTTGCAGCTAAATTTTCGGGAATTGTTTTCACGATTCGCAAGCATCTCTCGAGTTTTTCTCCCAGCTCGGATATCGTCATGGGGCATGCCACATATCAAAATGCCCGTCTTGACAAGACAAACACACTCACAAAATTAAGCACAATCTGACTTGTAATGAGTGAGATATGTGTCTTCGAAGTTGTTATTCGTGAATGTGCAAACTAGTCTCCTTTAATGGATATTGGTGAAGGGAGGCCGTACGAGAATAGCATGCGGACTACCCCTTTTTAATGTTTCACCCATAACTTTGTCTTAGGATGTCTGTTTAAGCTGAACTTGAAACGTAGGGGTTTACGACCGTGCCGGATCCAACGGCTGTGATCCCATAGTTGTTTGACACATCAACAGTAAATTTCTAACTATGGGGTTCGTTTCAGAGTGCTAGAGGCTAATATTTTCGAAATTGTTTATTCATTTTCTCTGCCTTAGATATGTTGGATTGAGACAAAACTTGACATGTGGTCTTTTGAAGTGCTTAGAAGATTTTAAAACATTTTGGGGCAATTCTGAGGCTATCAGGAATTCTATTGTATGTCAAGGCTTTATTGACTGACTTCTTTTTTATTCTACATCGGGGACTCAAGGTACGAAACAATGTCTTCAAATATTAAGCCTTAGCCATCACCCTTTGCCTGCCCCAATCATCGCCATGCATGTTACCGTCGTGCATGTTCTATCTCTATCCCCTGTGGAATTACATATATACCCCAGCCTTTCATCCTCAGTAGAGTTATGTGCATTCCATAAACTTTCACCCCCTAAGGAGTCATATTTGCCCCTAATACCAAGGAGTCTGCATCACAGCCATCCCTCGTTGGGTCACCGTTCCACTTGGACCCATTACATCCCCTGTGAGTCATGCCGGCAATCATAACCTTATCCCCCATGGAGCCTCATTCACCTCATATTCTCCCGTGAGTCCCCTCTTTGCCAAAATACCCAGTTACACTGCGACTCACATAATAGTCCAAGTGTATGACCTTAAACTACAACCATGGTCCAGTTGCATGACCCTAAACTGTAGCAATGGTTTAGTTGCATGACCTTAAACTGCAGTGATGGTCAAGTTGCATGACCTTAAACTGCAGTGATGGTCAAGTTGCATGACCTTAAACTGTATCAATAGTCCAGTTGCATGACCTTAAACTACAGTAATGGTCTAGTTGCATGGCCTTAAACTGCAGCAATGGTCTAGTTGCATGAGCCTAAACTGCAACAATGGTTCAGTTGCATAACCTTAAACTGTAGCATTGGTCCAAGCTGCATGACTGTAAACTGCATTGCCATGGTCTAAGTGTATGACCCTAAACTATAGTGCATGTCCTGGCCGTATGACGTTAAACTGCTTTGTATAGGTCTCAGAGGAAAAACCTTGAACACACCCCCACATACACGCACATGCCTTTTGCATGCCTCTCCACGCACTCCTTCCCTAACTAGCCCGTCCATGTGCTTATACCACGTTCATTGCCTCCCCAGTGAGTGCATTTCCATTATCACCACCTTCATTGCCTCCCCAGTGAGTCCATTTTCATCATCACCATCCACAAATCCCTAGTGAGGCTTACCCACGCTCACAGAATAATGGTGAGCCATCCTGCCATCCATACTCACCATCAACTAGTGGGTCACCTCCATCCACCATCCATACCAACATCATCCATCATTCATAGGCAACCATGTGCCACCTCCCAAAGTGAGTTAAACCACCACCATACTCACTGCATGGCCTCCACAGACTGCCATCCATTGCCACCACGGTCCAAATTATATGAACATAAACCTATAGTGCACGTTCTGGCCACATGTCGTTAAAGTGCTTTGTATAGGTCTCGGAGGCATGACCTTAAAAATGCCCTCACAAAAAAAAAAAAAAAGAAGAAAAAGAAAAATAAAAGTGTACAGGCATGGTGTAAATCTGAATAAGGGAACGCAATGAGTAAAAATGATGGAGAGGCATGATCACGAAACCATGTGTAAGAGAATTCCGTAAATAAAAACCGGGCACGGTGAAAACCTTGAAGGGCACCGTGAGTAAGAATGGAAAATGGGTGGACATGATGGCAAGGTTATGGGTAAAAAAGCCCCAAGTAAAAAGGAGGTCGATGAAAATAAAAATTGAGCACGGTGAAAACCCTGAAGGGCACCGTGACTAAGAATGGAAAAAGGGTGGACATGACCGCAAGGTTATGGGTAAAAAAGCCCCAAATTAAAAGGAGGTTGGTGAAACCATCTCTACGGTGCCACTTCCACAGGCCAAGTGAAAACCCTCAAAAGGGTGCTTGGACCAATACAACAAGTTGATGCAACTCTTGCTTCCATAAACGTCTTCAATCAGCATTCAAAGAAAAATCCCAAGTATCAGAATGCCCTCTTATCGAGACCCCAAAAGAAGAACTTCATGGAAGAATTCCACAGTTTGAGTCCAAACACAAAAGGACCCAGAAGTCAGAAGAATCGCCAAGATGGCCAGTCGAGTTCCACGCAAAAGAGCTTCATTTTTTGGATGTCACTACGGTGAGCTAGGTGAAAGCCAAACTAGCCTCCGTAGAAATAAGAAGCCACATTCTGATATGCCGAAGATGCCCCCAGGAGGCTAAGTAAACTGTCAAGCCAGACCGTAGACCTGTTATGCAGCAACCAAGATTGAGCCCCCTGAGGTCGCCTCAAAAAGAGGTATCCTGCTTGTCAAAACTGCTGGCAGAAAGCAGGTTGAGCCCACAGAGGTCGCCTCGAAAATAAAGAACCCTACCTATCAAGGAAAATCTAATGTAGCAACAGATGAACGTCAGCCAAACGCTCTTTAGCTGTTCATTCAAGACAAACTAACAAAATAAAAACCCTCAACTGAATGGGAATAATTCCTTGGGCATGGCACTCTGCTGCCAGACATGCCTAATTCTGACCAATGGGGTCCGTACAAAATCCCCAACTGTTGGAATCATAGATATCGTCCAATAGGGTGAGGACTTTAAAAAATACATCCCTTAGAAAGTCCAATGAGGGTGAGGACTTCGATCATACCCCTTAATGTCCCTTCTCCCCTGAAGTCTCCCTGAATGGATCTGTGTCAAATGCATCTAGACGTCTGAGCATCTTGGCTACAACATTACGTGGATATCCGCTCAGCATCCGTGTGACCCTGTGGCCAGGAAGAAAAAATAATAATAAAGCGAATGAAATTTTCTGAATGTTGTCCTTCTCACTTCTCTCGAAGCACAACATTCGATGGGGAAAGCTGTTTGAAGGCATTTTTCTGCACCTTGTATCCCCAACATAAATAAATAAAATCCATGTTAATAAAGCCCCGATTCACAAGTGGAATTTTCAACAGTCATGGAATTTCTCAAGAATGAGTGAAAATGTTCCTAAGAACTTCATAAGGCCGTCTGCCAAGTTTCGTCGACATGTCTAAGGCACCGCAGATGAAGAAACAGTTCGGGAAAAACCAGCCTCTAGCACCCTGAAACGGACTCTATAATTGTAACCATATTATCAAAGCATCAAATGGATGTGGGAGCACCGCCATTGGATTTGAGGTGGTCGAAAACCTTGATGGTTTAAGTTTTGACTCAATCAGACACTCCAAGACGTTAAGGCTGAAATACTAAAAGAGGGTAGGCCACACGCTATTCCTGTGTGCCCTCCTTGCACCAGTTGCCATTAATGAAAACTTGTTTTCATAGTTTCAAGCTCAACTTTGGGAGGTCGTATCTCCCTCGTCTTAGGTCTGATCGAGCCCAAATTTTGGGAGCATATTCGTCTTGTCATGCTAAGAGTTTTGATATGTGGCACTGCCACGACATTGCCAAAGCAAGGAGGAAATCTACAGAGATGATTCGTGGTAAAAGATGTAGGAAAATCAGTAGTCACACACCTTGATCGAGTGGTCATAACACGACACTCGCACAACAAGTCCACGTGAAACCAGTTCCATTGCGTGATCGAGGTATGAGGTTGTATCTGGATCAAACCTCACTTGTGATGAACGGTTGGATTTGATGCATGAAAATGACGAGATTGTTGCACATTTCTGTCACCGAAATTCAGATTCCAGCTAAAAACCCAAAAGTAGAAAATTGTCATTTACGCACGAAATCGAGCTGCGCTTGTTGCCAAACGATTGTGATGGCGTGCTCATCATAATTCAGTCAAGAAATTGTGAACACATTCAAGAAATGGGTGTAATCTTGATCCAAAGATCGCAAGTTTCTCACAAATTTTGCATCGCATGATTGAGGCCCCAAAACACGATCTGTGATTCAAAATGAGTATCAAAACGATCGTCATTTCGAGCCCAACAAGAAAAAAATCATCTTTTGGTCGAATGAGCATCCTGAATCAGCCTTGGTAGATTGCACACATTCTAGGGCAGCAGCAACGACTAAATTGGAATTACGTGAATTGTTGAGCAAGGGTAAAATTATCATTTTGCCCCCATTTTTAGAATTTCTTTTAATTCAATTAAATTGTAATTTTCAACAATTACGATGAATTTTGGGCATCCACCCATGTTTGCACCCCATCTCTATATATACAGGTGATATCTCAACCAACTGAAGGAATAAAAATTAACGCTTTAGCTTGAGTTTGTGGGCCATGTCTTGGAGAGAGAAATAAGAGAGAGAAGAATAGGTTTGGTACCCTTGATTTTAGGTAATTTTATCTCTCCTCTTCTTTTATTCTCTCTCCTCTTCTTTCCTTTGCTCTCCTCTTCTTTCTTTCTCTCTCCTTCTCTCTCTCTTTCTTTCTCTTCTTCTTTTTCACTTCTTCTTACATTCTCTCTCCTCTTTCCTCTCTCTCCTTATCTTCTTTCTCCTTTTCCATGCACGACGGTATCTACTGCTGAGCATGACATTCTTTCCTCTGTTAGGCTTCTTGGGATGAGTACAATGAGCTGGGCCTTTTCCCAAGTGGCGGCGGGGCCTCTGTCCAAGGTCCTCCTTCTCTTGTTGTGCACAGTAGTACACATCATCGCACATGACATCTCTCACCCCATTCTTTGGCAAGGACACTGAACTGAGCTCTTTCTCGAGTGGCGGGCCGCGTGGTGTCTGAGTCCTTTTTAACATGCACGGCGATGCTTATTATCGTGCATGGATTTTCTTCTCTCTCTCACTTGTCATGCGCAGTAGTGCTTATTGCCATGCTTGTCTATTCTTCTCTCTCCCTAATCATGGATGACAGAGTCTATCATCGTCCATGTCCTTTCTCTTTCTCTCTCTATTATCATGGACGGTAGAGCCTAACGTCGTCCATGGTCTCTCTCATTCTCTCTCTTGTCATGGACGGTGGAGCTTATCACCGTCCATGTTCTTTCTCTTTCTCTCTCTTCTGTCATGGATGACAGTACATATCACTGTCCATGACTCTCACTCATCTCTCTCTTTCCTGTCATGCATGGCAGTGCCCACCACCGCACATAACTTTTCGCGATCTCTAGCCTTGGGTTCTCTTTGAAACCCGAGACACGTGTTACCAGGTTAACCTGACTCGGGGGTGAGATGGAGGCATCTAACCAATGAGACATCATCAAAATCCAGAGTGATCTTAGCCATTGGTGTTTCTTCATCTTCCTCAAGCTTTGGGTGGTTGCCCCTATCAGGTTACATGGTCAAATTTTGAACGAATTGTCTCCTAAGTCATGCGAGATCTTCTTCGAGGTCAATCCTGGTCTGCGGCCTTATTGTGGTCACGTATGGCACTGGCCTTCTTGAATGGCTTCCCTTGTGTTGTTGTGAGAGTACCGAGTAAGTGCTTCATGTGCATGCTTGAAGACTATCTTAACATGGGCCTTATGGGTTTGGTCGTACCTTTTGCGCTATGCCTTGGGAACATGAGGAGGCTTGTAAACATCTTGCCTTAAATCACGTTTTGTTGGGGTGATTTGCGAACGACCAGTACAAGATGACCTGGGTAACTTGTCTTCATGGGAACTCCTAGCCACTGGCCGATGAGTGTCACGTGAGTCGAGCGAGTTTGTTATACGTCATTTTTTATATATCTTAGTGTCTCAAGCAAATAAAGGAGAGTGCCGGCTACAACCTAGTCACAACGGCATGCAAGACACAACCGCACTGTAGTAGTCGAGAATAAGCCTCGAATAAGAACGACCAAGGGAAAAGCACTTGCGTGCCTAAAAGGGCTAAGTCTTATGTCACCACTATGTACACAGAAGCTTGATAACGCACCAAACGACCACTACCGTCGCCTTCAAAAGGAAACGAGCCTGAGCTCAATCGGGTCAACCCAGTAGCACTAAGCCTGGACCATCGCGAAGTAAGGCAAAAGCACGATTTCGTCGTACGGCCTCACTGAACCAGTCGATGGCCATGGAGATTTCCGGCCACTCTTCGATAAGCTCGCGACTCCTTCCCTGAAGCAGAAGAATGGCCAAGGCTGTAGACGCTAGCAAAGCCTCAATGGCACTGTCGCCCTAACGTGCAAACTTGAAGACAAGTCTACCTTGCGAAGGAAGAAAAACAGTAAGAATTCATGTATGCCAAAATTTTCAAAAGGACATCTTGGCCCTAACAGAGAACTCGGCCGCATGGAAACTAAGATCAAAAGAATAGTTTCAGAAAGAAACCCAAGTCAACATGAAAAAATGGCATTCAAACAAATAGAAAATGCACGAAACCCAAGGTCACAGAAGAAAAACAAAAAACCCTATCGTCGAAATCCCTCTCCCGGTGATCTCTTGAAAACCCGAAGACTATCACAAAGCACAGGCTAGAAAGCAAACTAAACTTGTTGTAAAAAAGAATGAAAATACCTTCCCTAGGCTCGCAATCAACAAAGAGACACTACAGATCAGGAAACAAACCATCGAAGAGTTCATAAAACTAACCGGGCTCTTTGCCTCAATGAAAGAGAATGTTGCAGCACGATCAAAACAGATCAAAAGGATCACAAGAAAACAAACTTCAAGATTATAACAATAGATCGACCGAACTCACGCTGCAAGTACTCGGAAAGAGCTCTCGAAGTTTGACAATGACAATGGGTTCCTCTGGAAAGGACAAGTCTGTCTTTTGTAAAAAAGAGTTTAAGGGAATTTTGCTCATTGTACCCAATTTCGGGACTTTATTTTAATTTATTTTAACTGTATTTAGGCTAAGATTTTAAGTATCCACCCCAGTTTGGTGATAACTCTATATAAACAAGCTTAAGTCAATTGTAAAAGGGGGATTACAATTCAATAAAGGAGAGGCATTACACTTGCTCTTTCTTATCTTTTCTTCTAACCCTAGTATCCCACATAGAGGGGAGAGAAAACTTTTACAAGAGAGAAAAATACCCCCAACTGTGTGGGTACACACCTCTCTTATCTTGAAGATGTCTAACATCCGAAGAACTTTCTCTCTTCTCGTCCAAACATGTAATCCCACGCCCACTCAATACCGCGCGGGAGTGAACAAATAAAAGAGCTTCAACCCACTCGTGGTCTCGTCTAGCCCTCCTTTTCTCGGATAGTCCAACTAAACCAAGGGATCCCCTCGCTCGTCTGTCTGACCATCTGTACAGACATTGCTGGAAGAGAGTCAACCCAGGAGAGAAGAATTGAGACATCCATTGAAATTTAAACTTGAGAGGGAAGCAAAGAGTTGATAATTTCTGCAGAGAGTCCCCGACTAAACCGTGCTGGTGAACAGCCGGAGGGCTTTCGTAACTGATCTAAGAGAGCAAGCTGCCTGGACGTGTCCCATGAACCTGCAGCGACGAGGTGAGTAAATTGACCCTCTCGTCACAAAATCTCTCTCTTTGTTGGTAGCTTATCCGCACTCGCTAAAGCACGCATTCTCACATCATGCGTGCGAGCCTTCTGCGGTTGTTTGAGAGAGGATCTTCTCCCCCACACCTCGTGTGAGGACCCTAGAGAAAATCAGAAGCGAAGGTCAATTTATTCCCATTGTTATCTCCATATAAATGCGTAACCGTTGGCATCTGAGTTGTATATGGCGATCTAAGAAGATTAGCATTGCGGAGATTTCTAACCACCAGTTGAGGGGAAATATGAAAGTTAGAGGAGTTAGTTCCATAAGAACGTCTAACCACCGGCATCTGAGCTACATACGGTGATCTAGGAAAATTAGCATCACGAATACTTCTAACTGCCGACCAACGAGAAATATGAGATTCGGGTGAGTTAGTTCCATATGAACGTCTAACCGTCGGCATTTGAGTTGCATATGGCGATCTAGACAAATTAGCACCGAGGAGATTTTTAACCTCCACCCGAGAATAAATACGAGACTCAGGTGAGTTAGTTCCATTGGAACATCTAACAGCCAGCATCTGAACTGCATTAACAGCTGAGTGTGGAACTCATGTGATCAAAGCCAATAAACGAGGGCCCCAAGACATAGGCACAAGGTGCCAAGGCACCTTAGATTGGGGCTTAGCCTTTATAAGAGCTAACCGGCCATTCTTCCTCAACATAGCGATGGTTGGATTCATAGACCGCAACAACCTCACTTCTCTTGGGATATTGTGAGCGATCGCACTGCTGTTGGGCTTTGCTCGTAGACGCTGATTGGGGTAAGTCAAAATCGCCGTCAAAGGTTTGCTTCCCGGTATCAAATCCACTTGAGGATGAGATTTCCTCCTTTCTCATACCTTCAAAGTTTGTGACTTGACTCCTTGAGCTCCAATCACTGCTTTCTCATAATGCGAGGTAGCCACGACACTAGGAGAAGTAGGTTGACCCTTGAATGGGGAGGCATGTAGTTGAACCTCCATTTTTCCTACCTAGAAGGATATCATTCCTGCAACCATGGTTACCTCTGACGACCTGTTAAGCAGGGGTCACTTGTCAGGGTAAATAAAGAAGACACGAGAGTAGAGTAGAAAATATCGTCAATCAAGACCTGTCGAGAGAGAGAGATTCGACTTCCTAAACTCGATTAGAGATGAAAGGTAAATTACTCCCCAGTGGAGTCGCCAGAGATTTGGTTGCTCCGAAATGTGTATGTGTGAAAGGAAACACATAATGTTTAAACAAACTTTAGACTCCAGATGGAAAACCAGAGGACATCACATTCGGGGCTAAATTCACCCATGCACATCATATAAAAAACACATGCTTTTTTATTTACACTGGATACTGAACATTTCCAGAGGTTTAATCCTCTGTTACGTTTACATCAACTTTGAAGAATTAAAATAATTCGAACACCTTTGATTCTGGCTTTAAAGCCTATACATTCGTTTCTAAAGAAGAAAATATAGACATGTCAAAAGGGAAAAGATAACGCCATGGGCATATCGGCCCATATTCTTGTCAAGCAGGGACTTGTTATCCTTCGAGTCTGATCTTCAAAAGGGAATGGATCTCAAGCGAATCATAGGAGACGCTTATCCCTCTCCTCGTAACTTGAATACTACTCTCTCTTCTAAGATGCCTTATTAGAAGTGCAATAAGTTATTCTCTAAAATGTGACATGTGCTTCTAAGAAAAGTGCGACCTCCTCTTCAACCAAGGAGCATCCTTTTTTATAATAGGGATAATCATGCATTTCGAATATTCGAATCTTCATCCACCACCTTCATCTTGAGTTTATCTTCTCAGTTAATGCATAAATCTTGCATGGCATGATCTTTATCTTCATACGCGGTTTATCTGCTTGTGTTTATCTTCGACTTACCTCTTGTAATTATCTTCTCACGTTGTTGATCTTTCTGCTAGGTTATCTTCACCGATGCAATTAGAAGCTCATGATTTTAGAGATTTATCATTAACGTCAATGTTAATGGTAGTGGGTTGTAGCCACGTCCATCGTTCTAACTCAATCCATGCTAACCTTTTAAGGGTGATCAAGCAAGGAGCCTAGAGTTCAACGAAGCTAATAAAATGAGAGAATTCCTTGTTCCCGAAGAAACAATTCCTTTCTTTGCGGAAAACCGATTGGCCATATAATCTGTAAAGCTTTTAAGGCATTAACTGTCGAACAATGATACTGACAGTGGGTTAAGCCATAATCGAGCAGTTCCAGACTGTTGTTGAAAATGAGATGGGTTAAGCCACATCTAGGCAGCTTAGGCTGTTGTTGAAACTGAGATGGGTTAAGCCATCTCTGGGCAGCTCTAGACTACCGCTAAGACTGATATGGTTAAGCGATCTCATAGCAGCTTTTAGACTATTGTTGAAACTGGGATGGGTTAAGCCATCTCTGGGCAGCTTTTAAACTACTGTTGAAATTGAGAACGTTTTAAGCCATCTCTGAGCAGACTGTCCTTGAGAGAATCTTTAGTCTAATCTCAAATCTCATAGACAAAAGGCATGCTCCAATCATAGTCAAACAAGACACGCTTGATTGACGAGAACCATACTCATCGTTCGTAGATTCACTTCATGTCTTCAAGTGGTCTATTATTAGTCTTTTCATCGAGACTAAGTATTCATACTCTTTCCAAAGGCAAAACATATTTGATCAATGGATCTGGCCACATTCGTGTTAAAAGTACACCCAATAGAGAGATATTAAGAGGGAGAGATAAAGAGGGAGTGATGTGAGAGATGGAGAGGAGAGAGGGAGAGATAAAGATAGAGATAGAAGAGAGAGAGAAGAGAGAGAATAGAAGAGAGGGAAGACAGAAAGATCGAGGGGGATAGAATGGGGGAGATAGAGAGAAAGATTGAGAGAGTGAGAAAGACTAAGAGAGAGTGAGAAAGACTGAGAGAGAGCGGGTGAGAGAGAAAGAGGGAGAGAGGAGAGATGGAGAGAATGAAAGGGAGATAAGGAGAAAGGAGATAGAAAAGAGTGTGAACCCACAGTGATAGACCTGCCTATGGCGTGGATCTAAGACTTCAAATGGGGGGGGAAGAGAGAGAGAGAGAGAGAGAGAGAAAATAAAAGAAGGACGGAGAAAGAAGCCAAGCCCGCCCTAAGCATGGGTCCGTGTCTTCTTAGATGTGAGAGAGTGAGAGTGGGAACAAAGAGAGAAAGATTAAAAGAGTGAATAGGGTGGAGAGAGAGAAATGATAGAGAAAATGAGAGGAGAGAGAGAGAGGGAGAGAAAAAGAGAGAGGAGAGGGAAGAGAGATAAAAGGAGAGGAGAGAGAGTAGAGAGGGAGAGAGAAGGGGAGAGGAGAGGAAAGAGAGAGAAGAGATAAAAGGAGAGGAGAGAGAGGTATAGAGGGAGAGAGAAAGGGAGAGAAGAGGAAAGAGAGAGAAATGAGAGTGGGCATGCATCCTAGGCTGTGAGCCTGAGGGAGTGGAGAGAGAAGAAGAGAGAGAGGAAGAAGAGAGAAAAGAGGAGAGAGAAAGAGAACCATGCACCTAGAGTCACGAATCTAAGTCCGAATGCTCGGCTTGGTTCAAAAGTTGGAAGTCTAGAGGATTCGGAAGTTTAGGAGTTAGAAGCCTAGAATCCTAGGGGTATTCTCTCTCTAACTAAAGTATTCTCTCTCCCCACCCCTAAAACAAGAAAATAGAACAAAAGGTGAAATTCAAGGCTCTCAAGCTTCACTCACTTTCAAATTTCTTAAGAATGATTGAAAAGATCCTTACAAAAATGAACTAAAGAGCTTATATATACATCCACTATACATGGGTGGATGCCCAAAAGTTTCTCAAATTGACTCAAATTACAGTTAAATTGAATTAAACGTAAAATCCCATTTTTGTGTAAAACGACCAAAATAACTCGATGTAGAAAGTAGGAAATAGTGAATTAGTCCCTCTCAAAGAAAGGCCATGCCATGGCCATCCTTTGAGGTTGATTTGGAGGCATTTCGACAGTCTTTCAGAAGATTAATTATCGTAGAAAGATTATTCAAATCATCACAATCGTTTTGATATGCATTATGAAGTCTGAATTGTATTCTTCGACGACGATCTTAATTCTGGCCAACTTTGAGAACTTCAAATCTCCATTTAGTCTGATCGACCAAGCCTTAGGTCAATTTGTTTGTCACAAGTTGAAGACAATATCTTTACGAACATTTTTCAACAAAAATCACTCAATTTGGTTTCTGTTTGAGTGCTTAACTAATTGGGAAGGTCGATGGAAAATGGAACTCCAGTGACCGAAAAACTGTCCCCCTTATTCTTTAAAATTATCCGTCTTTAGGCTTCGATCTCATGAAAATTTTACCTCAAAATGCTCCCCTTTGTATCAAGATCACAATGGTTCTATTTTATGACGATCCAATGTCGAGATCTCAAGATACAGCTATTTGATGAAAAAATATCCTCTTCTTTACAACACAAGATTTTTTACTCCCTCCAATTTCTCTCAATCCGCTCATCAGCTCATGTCGAGGCTTATGCCAAACCATCCGCATTGATGGGATGCACAACACCATGAAATTTGGGCTCAATCGGGTTTACGAGGACGGAGAAACGAGAATTGCAATTTCATTCTCGAGCTCAAAGGTTACAGTTTTAAAACATGGAAACTGGTTCACTGAGGCCCCACAAAAATAGTACAAAACCTACTAATTTTTGGTAAGTTGAGCATAGGGGGTCTAGAAGCGTCCAAATAAGTAGAAAATTGGTATCCAAGGGTTTTCAGGCCTTCTAAATCATTTGGAAGTGGTTTGGTGTTCATTTGAGGTGTAAAACTTATGTCTTTAGTTATGAGGTTCTTTTCAGCATGAAAGGAACTAGATTTGCGATCCGGAATTCAATCAGGCATGTCTTAAACTCGTTGGATCAGGCTAAAAATTGGCGAGAGTCCCTTGGGATTGAATTACCACCCTCTCATCAAGTTTTAAGCCATTTTGACTCTTTCAAATTTGGGGAAAATTTCTCATAACAATGTGAGGATAGCATTTGATGCCCTAAGGGCGCCTGCCAAGTTTTGTCTCAATCCAACAACATTAAAACAGATCAAGATGAAATGTAGTTTATAATTTCAGTTCCTAAAATGCTAAAAAGTACCTCATAACTAGAGTTATACTGTCATGATCTCAAACGAGTATCAGACCACTACTATTGGATTCAAAAGGCCTAAGAACCCCCAAATATCAATTTTCAACTTATTTGGACACTTTTGGCCCATTATCGGTCAAACTTACCCAAAATGGTTGTGTTTTACATTATTCTTATGTAGCTTCAGTGAACCAGTTTCCATTAATGTAAATTGTGTTTTTCAAAAATAGGACTTCTTTGGTAGGCCATAACGTCTTCACCTCGAACCTGATCGAGTCCAAATTTTGGTACGTTGTGCGTCTTATTAATACACACCTTTTGACATATGGCACACACGGTGAGGGTCCCTGGGATGGGGAGAAATTGTATAAAGAAGTGGCCAGCCTTGGATTTTTTGTGTAGGAAAACCCTTTCTTAAAAAAATTTTTCCTTTTAAATTAGAGAGAAGAAGAAAAGGCATGTGTCGCCCCCACCCCTTTGCGTTCACGCACATGTGCGCGTGAGGGTGACCCCGGTGCCTACTAAGATAGGGGTCGGGTGGTGCGGTATGTATGGCTCAAACCAGCAAAAGAAAAATAAGTATGAGGTAAGGCTTAGCTCACTTGATTGAGATCAAGCCACTCCTGAGTGTTGAGCCCTCTTAGATAATTCGAAAGCTCCCCCGACCTCTTCAGATCGGTCTCGCTTCAGCTCCCTTGCAGCTAGACACAACTTCAGTACCCACCTGATAAATGGCTTGAGATCTTATCCCTTGGCTCGCCTTTCGTGATAGGATTTAAATGGATTTTGAGGTTTTAGAGTTTTAGGGGTGAAGATAGAAAAGTGGGAGGTAGAGTATAGAAAGAGGAGAAAAGATGAAAGAAAGAAAAAGTCACCCAAAAATTGGGCAGCCTTCCAACGTTAACTCCTTAAGGAGGTATTTTCCAGATGACAAGAAAGGTATCAGGCACGAAGCCTAAATATGTTGTACATCTTTTTTGACATACTTCCATGAGCCCATGCGAATAAGGAGAGAGTCAAAGACAGTCTGGTCTCGCGAGTTCACGAAACACTTGCAGACCAAGATTGTGTCAAAAATAAAGCCTGAAGCCTAGTGACCTAGGTGCGACTCCATCGCACTAACGAAGGACCCTTCACTGTAGATCTACGCTAGTGGTTGCGATAAGTGACCAAACCACCGCCATTGTGCTCAAAATGTTGAGAAACCCCTGAGGACCAAATTTGGGCTCAATCGGACCTCCCTAGCAGGGTCGATGCTTATGTAACCTCGTAACTCATGGGTTTTACCATAGCGCAATGCGTCTTCACCAAATCAGTTCTGAAAATGGGAACTGCTACGATGTTTTCTGACAATAACTTCGTCAACCCACGACACATTCCTTGAAACCAGACAAAGCTCAAACATTAACATGTTCCAGATCAAGCCAGCCCCGTCATTTTGACCTACGGCACAGACTATGGCGTGACCGGGAACCCCTATTGCTCTGAAGAGGAAGGTAACCAGAGAAACCAAGGATGGAGTCTCCCAAACTGACATAGATTCTATGGTGGCCCATAGCCTCAAGAACAAGGTCCCAAGCATACAAGATACACCGCTCTACCATAAGTCATACCCTTCGTACATTGACCAAATACCCTTCCCTCCGAACTATCAAAAGGGGAAACTTCCCTGTTCAGTGGTACTACGTCTCCGCACCAGCATACGACTCACTTCTAGGTAGCTTGTCAAGAGACGACAACTGATGGACGACTCCTCCTACGCCAGTTCTTCAAGATTCTTGAAGGGCCAATCTTCCAATGGTATGCTTGGTTGCCTCCCAACACGGTATACATGAGGTAAGAGATGGAGCAGTTCTTTTACCAACGCTTCTATGAAGTCCAAAGGAACGTTGAGACCATCGAACTCCTCTCCATAATGCAAGACCCTGGAGAGCCAGTTGACAAGTTCATCACCCGATGGAGAGAGTTAGCAACCTTCCATGCCACTCTCATGACTGAGAAGGAAGCAGTCCAGACCTACATACGGAACAAGCTTCCTGAGATCACCCTGCATATCAAGGCATCCAATCCACCCTCCATGTCAAAGCTCATCTCTAAGGCAGTTCATATTGAGGGGTTGTTCAAGCACCATGGTAGCCTTCGTTAGCAACCCTCCTGGCCAAACTCCCACTCAAACAGCTAGGGCAACCAAAAAGTAGTGATAAGCTTGGCCGTCACCGTGACTTACACAAAGAGCATGGCCCCTCAGACTCTGGACCTCTCCAAGGCGCAGACACCTCAAATCGGAGGCAAGCAATAATCCTACAACAGTGTCTCGCCCCCTAAAGATACTAAGCGAAACGATTTTTGGGCCCAACACCAGATTAAGGTTTACCTCTTCGACAACGAGTGGACTCCTACACTACTTCGACTGCTTCCACAACAGAATATGATCCAGTTGCTGGAGGCCAATATTGTAGAGTCTGCTGGGCAGGAGACAAATGAGAAGTACTGCGCCTATCATAGGAGAGTAGGCCACCCTACTCACAACTGCTATAAGCTCAACAACACTAACGAAGCCTTTATCAACAAGGGTCAGATAAAGCTCGAAGAGTTGAAGAAAGCGTTCGGGGCAACTGAGGCTTCTCACAAAGTCATGATCCAAGAGGGTGACGAGGCACCCGCTATCCTCCGTGCATTTTTCTCCATAATGCTTGAAGAAGAACTTGTCACTCTCAAGTCGACAAGACAGCCTAAGTCCTTGCCTCCGGGGACCGAGAATCTCTTGTGCACATATCACCAAATACAAGGCCATGATGTCAGCGAAAGCACTGGCGTGCACGAGAGATCTTGGCAAAGAAGATGCAGCAATGCCAAAAAGCTTAGGGTAACCTAGAAGGACACCCTCAAGTCCCAGCTCTGCCTGTGCAAGAAGACCTCCCCGACGCAAGACCTGAGAAATTCCGAGCAAGACCCTTTGCAGGCCATCTTCGAGGCAATGCTCCAACAAGGTCTTGTCTCCCAAGCCTACCAAGTAATCGAGGTGTCCTGCCCAGGGCATGAAAAATCTCTGGTGCCCATATCAACAAGTATGGGGCCACAAACCGAAACAGTGGTCTGAATTCAAAGCTATAGTGCAAAGAAAGTCCAGCAAGGCCACATCGTTTATACAGTTCTCCCAGAACGCGTCCAGGCTGTCGTGCCTGTTCAAGAGGAGGTCACAATACAAGCCCCTCGTGAGCATACACTAGACTCTTCAGAGCCCTCGACCTCTCTGCCCTGGGAATTCTACCATGGGAGAAGTAGGCTCATGTCCCTGAAGTGTGAGGCAGTTTATCAAGTTAGGACTACTCACCAGTCAGGGGGGGCATTCCAAACACTCCCTCATGGATCCAAAAGGAGATTGCGAGCACCTAAGGCAGCCCACCGAAGGAATCCCATCCCTCAGCCACCAGTGGAGGAAGAATTCCTCAGGACCCTTCCTCCACTGCCGACCTTGCAAGACTTCATCCTAGGTGCAACTCGCCTTATCCTTTCGTCCAATCAGGCGGACATCTTGAGCCACAAACAGCTTGAGATTCCTCCAATATGGGTTTCGACGCTAAAAGAACCCCATAACAGTCATGTCGGGGCAAGACCTAAAATACCCCTTGCACATGTCCAATTCTGGTGACAACTTCAAAAGCTGCCCGGAACGTTCTAACTCTTCTTCTCCTCCCTCCTCTTTTATTTTCTCCACAGGTACAGTTCGACGGTTCCCAGACTTTGACACTCTAAACAGAGAGTTTGGAGGAACCAGCCTAACCTGACCACAGCAAGAGCACCTCAAAGAGATGTTGGCCCAAGGGGCTGGATTCTCGAATGTCGCTGACTCCTTATCTTCCCAAGCCAAAACCAAGTCATTCTCAGGCTCCCACTCCTACAAGGCCTTCCACATGATCCAAGTGCATGAAGCACCCAGCTCGAGGCAAGCACCAAGTAATCTCAGCCATGAGATCATGGACTCCTCATTCGAAACTGACCCTTCTGTCGCCTGGACCAGCCAGAGACCGATCCTCTCCAACACTCGGCCCCTCCTAAAAGCCAAGTTGTCAGGATCATGGGTTTCTGCACTCAAGGTCAATGAAAATCCTTGTGAGTCCCCTGACGAGGAACTTCAAGAAGCTCCAAAAGAGTGGGAAGAAGGCGGTCAGGCCATGGCTGACGAGCTCAAAGAGGTCAACCTGGGGGATGAGGCCGACCTAAGGCCAACTTTCATCTCGGTAAAGATGTTCCCAGAGGAGAAAGAAAATTATATTTCCCTGCTCCGAGCAAATCGAGACGTCTTCGCCTGACATTATCATTAGATGCCTAGTCTAGACCCTCAAATTGCTCTCCATCGACTCAACATTGATCCATCTATCAAACCCATAAAGCAGAAATCAAGAAGGTTTAGACCTGACCTCGAGATGCAGATCGATGCTGAAGAGAATAAACTCTGGCAGGCTAGATTCATATGTGAAGTCAAATACCCAAGATGGCTGGAAAATGTCGTCCTAGTCTAGAAGAAAAATGGTCAAATTAGGTTCTACATTGATTTTCGCAATTTGAACACAATGATAACTTCCCCCTGCCGTTCACCAAGATGCTTATCAACTCCACGACTCATTACCAAATCTTCTCCTCTATGGATGGATATTCTGGTTACAATCAAATCAGGATGCCGTCAGAAGATGAGGAGGCCACTGCGTTCCTAACCCCAAAAGGTGTCTTTTGATACACTGTGATGCCTTTCGGGTTAAAGAATGTCGGTGCCACGTACCAACGAGCCATGACGACCATCTTCAAGGACATGATCCACAAGGAGGTCGAGTGCTATGTGGATGGCTTGGTGGTGAAGTCTGAAACAAAGGATACTCACATACAAGACCTTAAAAAGGTTTTTGAACTGCTGCGGTGTCACCAACTCAAGATGAACTCTGAAATGTGCCTTCAACATACGCTCAGGAAAGTTCTTAAGGTTCATTGTGAGGTACAATGGACTGGAGATAGAGCTAATCAAACCTTTTCAAGCCTTTCAGGGCGATGCAGACCCTTTTCACACCTCCTGAAGAAGGACACTTCTTTCATATGGGATGAAGCGTGCCAAGCTCCGCTCGATGACATCAAGCGATACTTGTTGAGCCCACCGGTACTCTCCACTCTAGAATCTCCCCTGTCGAGCGACCTCCCAGACGAAGAAGTTTTATGTACAGTTTGCACTTAGCGGTGGGAAATGTACTTTGACAAAGCATTCCAATCTGATAAGGGGGGTGCTGGAATTGTGTTCTTAACTCCCAATGGCGGAATAATCCCTCTATCCATCTAACTTGCAAAGGAATTTTCTCATAACGAAGCTGAGTATCAAGCCCTCATAATTGGATCGAAAATTGCATAAGAGCTAGACCTGGAGCACCTGAACATCTTCGGCGATTCTGAGCTGGTCATCCGGCAGCTTAAGGGGATTTATGACGTAAGGAAAGATACCTTAAAGCCTTATCATGATATAACCAAATCTTATATGGCCCAGTTGAATGATTGCTCCCTGAGTCACATCCCTAGAAGGATAAACTCGCTGGCTGATGCACTCTCAAAGCTTAGTGCCACCATTCAATTGTCATCACCAGGGCCCACTCCAGTTTGGGTAATCGAATGGAGACACATGGACTTAAGAACTGAAGTTGACGAAGATCATGAGAGGGATGTCTTCCCTGAATGCCCGCCTTAGCCATTCGAGGCACTTCTCATGGTCAAAGATGTCATCGAGGCAGTGCAAGAGATGCCTCAAGATAAACAATCCAAGGTCAAGAAGCAGGAGCCCGAATTCTTTGACCCGATGTGTGCATAGGTTGAACAAATTGAAGATTGGAGGGAGCTGATCATGGACTTCATAAAGCATGGAAGGCTACCTCAGGATTGCGTGGAACGCAATGGCATACGACGGATGTCTACCAAGTACACCCTTCTCAACGGGGATGTTCTCTTCCGTCGGTCATTTGACGAAATTCTCCTCAGATGCGTCGATACACAAGAGGCAAGAAAAGTACTCAAAGAAATGCATTTGGGTATCTGCGGGCTGCATCAGTCCGGCCCGAAGCTCTATGAGAGCATATGCAAACTTGTCTATTATTGGCCTTCAATGGTGGTTGACACACAAAACTATGATAAGAGATGCCAGGTGTGTCAGATTCACTCAAGCCTCATTCATCAACCCCCGGAGCCTCTCCATCATACTGTGACTTCATGGCCCTTTTCTCAGTGGGGTATGGATATTGTGGGACCCATCGACCCTCCGTTTACCTTGGATCATGCCTTCATTCTAGCAGCGACATACTAGTTTTCCAAGTGGGCTAATGCGATCCCTCTCGAGCAAGTTCCAGGCATCACTGTGGCCAACTTTGTGTGGCACCACATCATTTACCGATTTGGGGTTCTGGATTGAATAATCTTTGATAATGCCCCCCAGTTCAGAAGCCATCATGTTGATCGCTTAGCCAACCAGTTCGGCTTCCAGTGGAAATACTCAACTGTGTATTACCCTCGAGCCAACGATTTGGCTAAGGTATTCAACAAAACTCTGTGCGGGGTACTCCGAAAGTTAGTTTTGAAGTCAAAGAAAAATTGGCATGAGAAGCTGCCTGAAGCTTTGTGGGCTTATTGCGCCACCACTCAGAATGCTACAAACTCCATTACCTATTCCCTTATCTATGGAGGTGAGGCGATTTTACCCCTCGAGGTTCAAATACCCTCACTTCGTGTCTCTATATATCAGGCACTGACTGAATACGAGAGGATCATGCTCCGTTATCAAGAGTTGGATGCCCTTGATGAAAAGAGACTAAAGGCCCAACAGAACCTCGAGCTCAATCAAGGAAGAATGAAGAGAGCCTTTGACAAGTTTGTCAAGGTTCACTCATTTGCTCATGGGGATTAGCAGTCAAGAGACCGATTATCATGCATGGGTGCCGCAAAGGAAAATTCGAACCCAAGTGGGAAGGTCTGTTCATAATAAAAAAGGTCACACCAAATGGGGCCCATGTACTGGCAAACTCGGATGGAGGGGAGGCAATTCCCCATATCAATGGACGATATCTAAAGAAGTATTATCCTTGATGTATTCCTAAATGTGATGTGCACAGTAAGAAAAGAAGGAAATGGAAAAGAAGAACATTAAGCCAATTCAAAAGATTTCTTTCATTACATTAAAAAGAGTTACAAGTTACAGTCAAAAGCCCATTACTAGGGAAGTTACAAATCTCTTACATTTAAGGATAAGAGGATGGTTACAGGCCAGAAAGAAACGCTCATGAAGAAGAAGCAAAACCATGGGTACGCCCCCTGACAATGAGAGTTGTTTGGTTACTTGTTCAAGATGAGCGTTTCGATATGTGGTACACCCTGTGACAATGCCCAAGCAGGGACAAAAACTAGCGAGAAGTTGTTGATCCATGAAGAAAGTTACAAAAAATTCAGCAGTAGCACGCCACACTCTGACGGTCAAATCTTGACACTCATGTACCCGATCGACACGAAACCAATTGCATTATGTGCGTAAGGTCGGTTGATTTCACACACAGAGGCGTCAAACCTGCTATAAATTCTGGCTGTCAAATTTCAAGGTTACGATAAAAAACTCATGACGACAAAATCTTCATCCCGATATGAAATCGAGATGTGTTTGTTGCAACGTGATCGTGACGGCATGCTCAGTGTGATTCAATGAAGAAACCGAAGAAAAACATTAAGGAATGATCGCACGATCGATCCAATTTTTCAATATTCATCCAAAATTCAAGTCTCATGATCATGGCTCAAAAACATGATTGATGGCTCGAAATTGGTGTCAAATCGATTGTCATGCCGTGCCCTACAAGAAAACAAGCATCTTTCAATCAAACGGGCATCAGAGCAACCCCCGATCAGTCAAGGAAGATCACGCAAGTTCTCGGGCAGCAACAGGGACTGTTCTGAAATTCCACATATTGTTAGGTAAGGGCAAAACAGTCCTTTTGCACCTATTTTTAGAATTTATTTTAATTCAATTAAATTTTAATCATCTTTAATTTTGGGTAATTTTTGGGCATCCACCCCTGTTTGGGCCCAATTCTATATAAACATGCAAAGCCAAATTGTAAAAGATCCTAGGGACCCTTCAGTTCATTTCATAGAAGCGTTAATAATGTTTCAATTTCTTCTTGAGTTCGTGGGTACATCTTGGAGAGAGAGAGAGAGAGGAGAGACAGAAGAAAAGGGTTGGTACCTTTTGATAAGGTAACATTCTCTCTCCTCCCCTCTTTCTCTCTCCTTTTCTTCCCCTTTCTATCTCCTCCCCTCTCTACTCGTCCCTATCTCTCTTTCTCTCTCTTCTTCTCATCTCTATCTCTCTTTCTCTCTCTTCTTCTCATCTCTATCTCTTTCTCTCTCTTCTTCTCATCTCTCTCTCTCTCTCTTCTTCTCACCTCTCTATCTCTTTCACTCTCTTCTTCTCATCTCTATCTCTTTCACTCTCTTCTTCTCATCTCTATCTCTTTCACTCTCTTCTTCTCATCTCTATCTCTTTCACTCTCTTCTTCTCATTTCTATCTCTCTGCTTCTCGTCTATATCTCTCTCTTGTTCTCATATCTATCTCTCTTTCTCTCTCTTCTTCTCATCTCTATCTCTCTTTCTTTCTCTTCTTTTCCTAACACGGCCGGTGATGCTTCGCGCCGTTCGTGTCCCATCCTCTATCCCCTTCTTTTGACATAGCAAGTGAAGCTTAACACTGATTGTGTCCTCACTCTCTCCCTTATCTAGTATAGCCAGCATAGCAGAGCACCGATTGTGTCCTCTCTCTCTCCTCTTTCTAGTACAGTCAACGACGCTCAGCACCAATTGTGTCCTCTCTCTCCTCTGTCAAGTAGATTTAGTAAAGCTCAGTGTCGATTGAGTCCTCTCTCTTTTCTCTGTCTAGCACAGTCGGTGAAGCTCAGCGTCGACTGCATCTTCTCCCCCTTCTTTGTCTAGCACAGCCGGTGAAGCTCTGCGTCGACTGTGTTTTCTCCCTCTTCTTTGTCTAACACAATTGGTGAAGCTCAACACTGACTGCTCCCCCTTCTTCGAGCAAGCACCTCCAGCCATGGTACTCGAAGACCTTCCCCAAGAATACCATCCTGAACAATCCCCGTCATTTCAGTCATGTCTCCGGAGCCCACAAGAGAGCTCGGGGCAAAGACCTGATGGAAGATCAAGTCCTTCATCCTCCTCAGCCCAAGATGACTTCAGTCCCTGACCCTCATCGTTTGCTGCACCAGATTGAGACATCCCTCTTATGCAAGAAAGGCCAACCAGTCACAGTCTCAATCGTAGTTTTGTTGCGAGGTCCATCAAAACCTCAAAGCTAAACGCAATAGGGGTCTGCGAATTCTCACCAAGCAGGTGGCCAAGGCGGTCGAGGTAACCAGCTCTGGCCTGAACTCCTTCTACTCTCTTCAGATGACGAGGCCTGAATAAAAGCTCTATGAGCCCTACACTATTGTTAGGGTCGTAGAAGATGACCCAGCCCCTTAGCAGCCACGGTCCCAAGACCGTTGAGAACTGGTCCTCAAGCGATCAGCATACAAGAGCCGAGTCCAATTGGGGCATGCTGACCCCCTATCGACCAATCTACCGCGCACGACCCGTCAAGCTCGCAAGCCCTCAACCGCAGTTAAGGCTGACCCCCTTGAAGAAACAGTTAGTGTGATTGTTTTAGACGAACCTAACTTGCAGGAAGCCACATGAACAAGTTTGAAGACATGGTGCGCGCGACGATGGAGAAGATTGATCGTATAGACGCTGCACAAAAATTAGCCAACCATGAGGTCAATTCTCACCACTTAGATGGTGCACCTCCAAGGAAGCCCCTTCCCTCTGCCTCACAGGACAACTCTGTCCCTCACCCCGTCTTACAGGTAGACATTGATGCTATGATGACCCATAGCTTAAATAACACGCAAATTCTGGGACTACAGGGTGCAACGCCTTATCAAAGGTCGTACCCTTCATATATTCACTAGGTCTTGTTTCCCTCAGATTACAAGAAAGGGATGTTTCCCCTATTCAACGGGATCAAGTCCCCCAACTAGCATATCGCCCACTTTCAGGCAGCATGTCGAGAAATGGCGACTGATGGGAGACTCCTTCTCCGTCAGTTTCTTGAAACCCTTGACGGCTCAGCTTTTCAATGGTATGCTTGTCCAAACTCAATACATACTTTGGAGGAAATAGAGAAGTTATTCCACCAACGTTTCTATGAGGTCGAGAGAGAGGTTCAAACCATCGAATTTCTAACCCTGAATTAAGACCCTGATGAGCCTGTGGACCAGTTCATATCAAGATGGAGAAATTTGGCCACTCGCCATCCTAATCGTATGCTTGAGAAGGAAGAAGTCCAAACTTGCATGCGGAACATGCGACCTGAAATTGCTCTACATGTCGAGGCCTCTAATCTGACTTTCATGTCAGACCTAATTTCCAAATCAGTCCGCATAGAAAGCCTATCACTCCACCATGGTGGGTCATGACAACCATCTACAAACCTAGCGAACACCCAGAGTAATGGTAGCTCTCGTACTAACACCTGAGGCAGCCAACAAAAGAGAGTGATCGGTGCAGCTATCGCAATCATTGATCTAAAGAAGGCTCCCTCCTAAACTTTGAACCTTTCCAAAGGGGTGAGCATAGTAAACACAACTCCCCAGACTACCAAGAAACAACAGTCATACAATTGAGTACCCCCGTTGGCGAATCTTAATCGAGATGATTATTTCACCAAGCATAGGAACAAGGTTTACCCCTTTGAGAAAGAATGGGTCCCTGCACTATTTTGATTATTGTTGGAATAAAACATGATCGAGCTTCTAGAAGCCAAGTTCCCTGAGCAAGATGGGCTCAATACTCAAGCAAATTATTGTGTTTACCATAAAAGGATCAATCACCCTATGAATGACTTCTTCATGCTAAAAGATATCATTGAGGCCCTGATTCCGAAGGGTCAGATCAAGCTTGAAGAATTAAAGAAAGCGCTCGGGGCAGCAGAAGCCTCCCATGCAGTAACTGTCCAAGAGGAAGAAGAAGCCCCTGGTATCCTTCATGCCTTCTTTGTTATAATACTTCAGGAAGGCCTAATTACACTGAAGCTGGCAAGGCAGCCTCAACACCTCGCTTAGGGGATTGAGAACCGTTGGTGCCCATACCATCAGATATGGGGCCACTACCTGTGGGAGTGCACCAGTTTCCATGATATATTTGCAAAGAGGAGTTTTACAATGTCTCAGTAAGTGATCCCCAAGCCACTGCTCCACTGACACAAGAGGATCTCCCAAAACAAGACCTTCCTAATAATGATTTAGACTCTATTGAACCCTTGACTTCCCAGTCGTGGATAGTCCACCATGGGCGAAGTAGAGTCAAGTCCTTAAAACGAGAAGCAGTTAGCTAAGCTAGGGCTGTTCACAAGCCTACGAGACGAATCGAACACCACTTCAGAGAGACAGAAGGAGACACGCACCAAGGGCTGGTCGCCGAAGCAATAAGCCTGCTCAACCTCCAGTTGAGCAAGAATTTCTCAGGCCCCTTCCCCCACTGCCAACTTTACTTGACTTTATCCCTGGCACGATCCTTCTTCCTTCTCCATCCCATCAAGAAGACGTTCCCGCGTCATCTTCTCCTCAGAGCACGTCCAATGAGGGTGACGACGTTAAAAGCACTCCCCAGCGGTCTAAGCATGAGAAAGACCAAAAAGACCCCCTGCACACGTCCAAACCTGATGATGACATAAAAAGCTGGCTAGATCTATCCGATGAGGGGAGCCACCTTAAAAATCCCCCACTACCTTTCTCCTTCTTCGTCTTCTACTTCTCATCTTTCCTATGTCTCTTGTAGGTACAACCTTGAAATGTTTGAGCATCGAGGCTCTCGACAGATAAATGGAAGGAATCAACAAATAAGCCGGACATAACGAAAATGATTAAGAAAGAACCTAGCACAGGCAGCTGGATTCTTGATAGTTGCTGACGCCCTTACTGTTAAAGCCAAGGCAGAGCCACCTTACTTAAAGAAGCACAAAAAGTTAAGGCCAAAGAGACCCCAGTGTCCCCATGAGCCCGAATTTGAGCAGAGATTGAGTGAATCAATAGGGCAAATCTTCTACTCTTAAGAAGCTTGCCACATGATACAAGTCTGTGAAGTACCAGCCAGTGTGAGGTAAAGACTGCAGTCACCCGTGCAAAGACTGTGTGATTTGTATGAGGACACTATTTACACTACAATCGTTGCATGTCAAATTCCCTGTAATCTCCAAGTCCAACTCCTTCAACCTAAGATACACTCTCTATTTACGAAAGATCTTTCTGTTCGTCAATCCGGGGAAGGTGCAAAAATTATGATCCACCCTGGACATCTATCAGAGGCAGAGATGTCAAGATCATGGGTATCTACACTCGAGGTTGATCTAAAGACCTCTAAAAACAATGAGGAAGAGTTGCAGGACGCCCTAGTAGAGTGGGAAGAAGGCGGTCAGGCCACAGTTGACGAGCTCGAGGAGATAAATCTTGGAGACGAAGCTGACCACAAAGACACTTTCATTTAAGAAAACATGTCTCCAGAAGAGAAAGAAGATTTCATTACCTTCTTGCTAGCAAACCGGGACGTCTTTGCTTGGCATCACCATGAGATGACTGGTTTAGACGCTCAAGTCACCGCTCACCGTCTCGGCATTGATCCGACTCTCAAACCTATCAAGCAGAAATCAAGAAGGTTGAGGCCTGACCTTGAAATGAGATAGACACTGAAGTTACGAAACTCAGACAAGCAGGTTTCCTGTGCTCATATCACTTGATACGAGGCCACGACCTGAGCGAATGCGCTGGCTTCCATGAGCTCTTGAGCTCTTGGCATAGAAGAGGCAGCAAGGCCAGGAAGTTCATGGTAACCCAGAAGGACACCCCCAAGTCCCTCTTCCACCAGTGCAAGAAGAACTCTCGACACAAGCCTAAGGAAGCACTAGGATAGATGCACTACAAGCCCTCTTCGAGGCATTGCTCCAACAGGGTCTCATCACTCCTAAGCCTGCGAGGCAGCCTAAGCATCTTACCCAGGGTACGGAAAACCTCTGGTGCCCATATCACCAAGTATGGGGCCACGAGCTGAAAGAATGCTTTGGGTTCAAAGCTATAGTGGCAGAGAAAGTCTAGAAGGCCACATTGTTTGTGTCGTCCCCCGAGAACTCTTCCAATCCATCACTCTCATTCTAGAGGAAGCCCCACTACATGCCTCCTATGAGCATACACTAGACCCTTTAGAGCTCTCGACTTCTCGGTCCTGGGAAGTCTACCATGGGCGAAGTAGGCTCATATCCTTGAAGCCAAGCTAAGATTACTCACCAGCCCGATAGGGCAGACCAAACACCTCCTCAAGGATCCAGAAGAAGACAAGCACCCAGGTCAGCCTGCTGAAGGAACCACATCCCTCAGCCACCAGACCTTGCGGGACTTAATCGCAAGCGCAACTCGCCTTATCCCATCGTTCGATCACGTGGACATCCCTGAGTCATCAACTGCTCCAAACTCATCCAATAGGGTGATGACGCTAAAAGCACCCCCCAATGGTCAGAGCCGTAACAAGACCTAAAATACCCCCTGCACACGTCCAATTCTGGCGACGATGTAAAATCTACCTAGAACATTTTAACTTCATTTCTTCTTCTTCTCCTCCCTCCCCTTCTATTTCTTTTACAGGTGCAACTTGGCAGTGCCCAGACTTCGACGCTCTAAATAGAGAGCTCGGAGGAACCAGCCTCAGTAGGTCATAGTGGAAGCACCTAAGAAAGATGTCGACCCAGGCGGTTGGATTCTTGGCAGTCGCCGATGCCCAGATAGCCCCAGTCATGACCGAGTCATCTCCGAGCTCTTATTCCCATGAGGCCTGTCACTTGATTCAAGTACATGAGTGTCACTCAATTCGGGGCAAGTACCAAGTGCCCCAGTCATGAGGCCATGGACCCCCCGTTCGAAGTAGACCTTTTCATTGCCCGATCCGACGAGGGACCAGAAATCGTCTCCCACATTGGCCCCTTTCTAGAAGAAGAAATATCAGGATCATGGGGCTCTACACTCGAGATTGATGAGAAGAATTCTGAATCACCAAACGGAGAGTTGCAAGAGGCTTCGAAAGAGTGGGAAGAAGGTGGTCTGGCCACAGCTGACGATCTTGAAGAGATACACTTAGGGGATGAGGCAAACTTAAGGTCAACTTTCATCTCGACAAAAATGTCCATAGAAGAGAAAGAAAGTTATATCTCCCTCCTTTGAGCAAATCGGGACGTCTTCGCCTGGCATTATCATGAGATGCTCGATCTATACCCTCAAATTATTCTCCATAGTCTCAGCATTGATCCGTCCATCAAACCCATAAAGCAAAAATCGAGAAGGTTTAGACCTGACCTCGAGATGCAGAGCGATGCTGAGGTGAACAAGTTCAGGCAAGCTGGATTCAGCCATGAAGCCAAATACCCAAGATGGTTGGCAATTGTTGTCCCAGTCAAGAAAAAAAATTGCCAAATCAGGGTCTGTATTGACTTTCGTGACTTGAATACTGCCTGCCCTAAGGACAACTTCCCCCTGCCATTCACCGAGATTCTTGTCGATTCCACGGCTCCTTGTCAAATCTTCTCCTTTATGGATGGGTATTCCGGTTATAATCATATCAGAATGGCACCAGAGGATGAAGAGGCTACTGCATTTTTTACCCCAAAAGGTGTCTTTTGCTACAATGTGATGAGTTTTGGGTTAAAGCATTTTGGTGCCACGTGCCAGCGCGCCATGACGATCATCTTCAAGGATGTGATGCACAAGGAGGTCGAGTGCTATATGGCTGACTTGGTGGTGAAATCTGAAACAAAGGATGCTCACATACAAGATCTTAAAAAGGTATTTGACCTGCTGCGGTGTCACCAACTCAAGATGAACCCCTTGAAATGCACCTTTGGTGTATGCTCAGGAAAATTCTTAGGGCTCATCATGAGGTACTATGGGCTGGAGATCGAGCCGATCAAAATCAAGGCAATCCAGGATATGCCACTTTCTACAACCCTGCATGAACTGCGTCTCTTCCAGGACAGCTGGCCTACATTCGAAGGTTCATCTCAAACCTTTCAGGAAGATGTAGGCCCTTTTCACACCTATTGAAGAAGGATGCTCCCTTCATATGGGATGAGGCATGTCAAGCTGCACTCGATGACATCAAGAAGTACTTGTTGAATCCTCCAATTCTCTCTATGCCAGTGTTAGGAAGGCCTCTCATCTTATAATTGATCGCCCTTGATGAGTCACTCGGGGCACTCCTAACATAGAGCAATGATGGGGGAAAGGAAATAGCGCTCTATTATCTCAACCACAGGATGTAGGTAGTTGAGAAGAATTACCCTCCCATCGAAAAGATGTCACTAGCCTTGATCTTTGCAGTACAAAAGCTCTGCCATTACGTACTCGGTCACAAGGTCAAGGTATTCTCAAAGGTGGACACGGTCAAGTTCCTTATGACTTGGCTATGCTTGTCAATACGCTTGGCCAAGTGGGCATTATTGCTGATAGAGTTCGACATCACCTACATACCATAGAAAGTGGTCAAAGGTGTACTTCGACAGAGCATTCCAATCTGATAGAGGAGGGGTCGGAGTCTTGTTCCTAACTCCAGATGGTGGAATGATTCCTCTATCCTTCTCACTTGCAGAGGCAAGCTGCATATCAAGCCCTCATAATCGGATTGGAGTCGCCCAAGAGCTGGACCTAGAGTAGCTAAAAATCTTCGATGATTCTGAGCTGGTCATCCGGCAGCTTAAGGGGATTTATGACGTAAGGAAGGATACTCTCAATCCTTATCATGATACGACCAAATCTTATGTGGCCCAATTCGATGATTTCTACCTAAGTCATAAGCCTAGAAGGCTATACCCACTGGCCGATGTGCTCTTAAAGCTCGAGGTCACCAATCAACTGTCTTCATGAGGGCCCACGCCTGTCTGGGTAACAGAATGGAGACATGTCGACTTGAGAACCGAAATTGATGCAGATCATGAAAGGGATGTCTTCCCTGAATGCCCGCCTTATCCATTCAAAACACTCTTTGCGGCCAAGGATGATGTCATTAAGGTAGAGCAAGAAAAGTCCCAAAATAAAGAATCCAAGATTGAGAAGCTGGAACCTAAATTCTTCAACCCGATGTGTGCAAAGGTTGAATAAGTGAAAGATTGGAGGGAGCCCATCATGAAGTTCATAAAGCATGGAAGGCTGCCTAAGGATCAGGCGGAACGCAACGGTATACGACAGATGTCTACCAAGTACAACCTTCTCAATGGGGATGTTCTCTTTCGTCGATCATTTGACGGAATTCTCGTCAGATGCATCGATACACAAGAAGCAAGCAAAGTACTTGAAGAACTGCATTCAAGTATCTACGGGCTGCATCAGTCCGGCCCTAAGCCCTACAAGCGCATACGCAAACTCAACTATTATTGGCCTTCAATGGTAGCTGTCGCCCAAACCTTTGTCAAAAGATGCCAAGTGTGCCAAATTCACTCAAGCCTCATTCATCATCCCCCAAAGCTTCTCCATCCTACAGTGACATCATGGCCCTTTTCCCAGTGGGGTATGGATATTGTAGGACCCATCGACCTCCTTCTGCCCTGGGTCATGCCTTCATTCTAACAGTGACAGATTACTTTTCCAAGTGGGCTGAAGTGGTTCCTCTCAAGCACGTTCCAGGGACCATTGTGGCTAACTTCATGCGTCACCATATCATATAGCTGTTCAGGATCTCGGACCGAATAATCTTTGATAATGGCCCTCAATTCAGAAGCCATCATGTTGATCGTCTAGTTAACCAGTTCGATTTTTAGTGGAAGTACTAGACCATGTATTACCCTCGAGCCAATGGTTTAGCTGAGGTGTTTAATAAAACCCTGTGCGGGGCGCTTCAGAAGTCAGTTTCAAAGTCAAAGAAAAATTGGCAAGAGAAACTTCTTGAAGCTCTATGGGCCTATCGTACAACTACTCAGAATGCTACAAACTCTACTCCTTATTCCCTGATCTATGGAAGTGAGGCGGTTTTACCCCTCGAGGTTCAAATGCCCTCACTCCGTGTTGTTATACATCAGGGACTGACCGAAGATGAGAGGGTCAAGCTCCGTTATTAGGAGTTGGATGATCTGGATAAAAAAAGGCTAAAGGCCCAACAAAACCTTGAGCTCAATCAGGGGAGAATGAAGAGAGCCTTTGACAAGTCTATCAAGGTTCGCTCATTCGCCCGTGGATATCTAGTTTTAAGAGACCGATTGTCATGCATGGACACCGCAAAGGAAAGTCTGAATCCAAGTGGGAAGGTCCATTCATAATCAAAAAGGTCACACCAAACAGGGCCTATATACTGCAAAATCTGATGAAGAAGAGGTGATGCCCCTTATCAATGGGCGATACTTAAAGAAGTATTATCCCTGTTATGTTCTTGAAAAGTGTTGCGTGCAATAAAAAGAAAGAAATGAAGAAGAAGAACATTAAGAAGGCTAGAAAGAAGTTCATTTCTTTTATTGCAATGGAAAAAGTTACAAGCTACAACCAAAGCCCATTATGAAGGAGGTTACAAAGCTCTTACATATGAGGATAAGAGGATGATTACAGTCCAAAAAGAAATCACCTCATCATGAAGAAGAAGTAAAACCACTTGCAAGTAAGCTTTAATTCATCTGTCGGGTGTTCTCAAACCATAAGAAGAAGCCAACCATTTCGAGTTAGCTTCAATTCATCTAAAATACGAAGCACACTTCCCCGGCAAGGAAGCAACCCATGATGGATTCCCTTACTCCAAACATGGACTTCACTATAGTGCTGGAGGACTTGGCTTCCAACAGACCAAAGTGGTCGGGTCTTCTCGTTTGTGATCACTCTTAGCCCCCACAAGACTATCATCGTGCGCTTCGTCAAGAGACTATCGCCCTGCGCTTCACCAAGAAGCTATCAACCGTGCACCTCACCAGAGGGTAACGTCGTGCGCTGCACTGTGTGCTTCACCCAGGGACTAATTCCGTGTGCACCATCCATCACCTAATGCCGTGCGCATGATATGGCACTCCCACCTGGATCATCGTTCTACATCCTCAGGAAGTTCATTCCCTGCATCACAATCTCACTCATTAAGGAGTCGAGTCTTTAGCGATGGCTCTGTCGCCCATGGAGTCCCTAAAATTGCATGGTCCAAACTATATACCCTAAACTATAGCGATGGTTTATATGCACGACCCCAAACTGCATGATCCAAACTATATGACCCTAAACTCTAGCGGAGGTCTAGTTGCACAACCTTAAACTGCATGGTCCTCGTTGCATGACTCTAAACTGCATAACCATGGTCCAGCTATATGACCTTAAACCATGACGCATGTCTTGGTTGCATGACGTTAAAAGGCTTAGCATAATGGTCCAAACTACATGACCTTAAATTGTAGCAAAGGTATAGTTGCACGACCTTAAACTGCATGGTTATAGCTGCCTGACTTTAAAATTCATAGCCACGGCCTGAGCTACAAGACCTTAAAACTGTAACGCACTGCACGACAAATAGTACATGTGCATGACTTTACTATGAAATGGACCACCTCTTCGCCAGGTGTACTTCATCAACATCCCCTAGTGGAGATAGGTGTATCCAAAATAAAAAGGGGGTCATGCATACCCCTTTAATCCCCAGCAGGTCTGTTTCGTACCAACATCCCCAGTAAGAGTCACATGTTATTGTGACCCATTATCCTCAAGGAGTTAGGGTCAATTCTTATCCTTTCAACCCCTAGAGGGGTTGCATCTATGCTCTGGCCTGTCATTCTCACCAGAGTTACATGCATACTATTACTCATTATCCCTGGGGAGTCACACTTGCCCTTTTAATCCCCAGTGAAGTCTTCTTCTCCATCTAAACCACTTGTTGGTTTTAACCATTTTTATCCTCAGGGAGTCAGATTGCTGTCCTCAGACCAATCCCCATGCAGCTTCACCTACATGGCGACCCACACAATGGTCTATGCTGCACGACCTTAAACTGTATCACCATGCCTAAAATGCATGATCCAAACTATATGACCTTAAACTGTAGCAGAGGTCTAATTGCACGACCTTAAACTACATGGTCTTAGTTGTATGACTTAGAACTGCATAACCACAATCCAAGCTATATGACCTTAAACCATATGGCACGTCCTGGTCGCATGACGTTAAACTGCTTTGCCCAAGTCAAGGAGGCATGACCTTAAAGACGCCCCCTCTACGTGTATGGTCATGCATGCCTTCCCTATCTGACCCATTTATGTGTGTGCTCCACCGTCATTGCTTCCCTAGCGAATCCATTCACCTCATTACCATCATCCATCATTCCTCAGTGAGTTTCACCCATGCTCACAAAATGGTGAACCATTCTTCCACCCACACTCATCATAAGATAGTAGGTCACCACTTTTCACCATGCATACATCATCCATCTTTTATATGTAGCCTCGTGCCATCTCCCTAAAGTGAGTCAATACCACCACCATACTCACGCCATGGCCTCCACAGACTACCATTCATCAGCACCATGGTCCAGCTGTATGACCCTAAACTATGGTACATGTCCTGGCCGCATGACGTTAAAAGGCTTCGCATAGGCCCCAAAGGCATGATCTTAAACATGTCTTCAAAAAAACAAAAAAAACAAAAAAAAGAACTAACGGGCATGATGTATACTTGGACAAGGGAACGCCATGAGTAAAAATTATGGACGTGCATGGTCATGAAACCATGAGTAAAAGACTTTCATGAAAATAAAAACCCAAGCACGGTGAAAACCCCAAAAGCACACCGTGAGAAAAACTGGATAAAAAGGGTGGACATGACCGCAAGGTCATGGGGTAAAAGAGCCCAAAATAAAGGAGGTGGGTGAAAACTGTCTTTACAACGCCACTTCCCCAGTCCAAGTGAAAACCCACAAAGGGCCCTTGGACTAACAAAAAGCACGTTGACACAGTGTCACAATATCAGCCGCAACTCAATTGCCAAACAGTGTAATTGTTACCAATGAGGTCCACACAAAATCCTCAATTGCCAGCATCCAATTAAAAACACAAGATGGCTCACCCGGGAGTAAGAGCCTCACAAGATCTCCCAAACACCAAAATGATAAAAACCATCATGAAGGTAAGAAACTGACAAAGCCAGGGCCCAACCTGCTAGAGATTTCAGGCTGATGGCTAGCCATGAGGTCGCCTCGCTAAAAAACATCCTTAGGTGACACGCCCAAACCTTCGGGACGGGCTAACAAAAAGCCTCCGACTGAACCCGACAGGATGGGTTGACGAGGCCGCCTCACCAAAATTCTCCCCAACCGATAGGTCCAGACCTTCAGGAAAGGCCAACGAAAAGCCCCCAATTGGATCCCCACTAGATGGGACCCACAGAGGTACCCTGATCATCAAAAGAAAACCTGGTGTAGCAGCAAACAATGCTGACCAAAGGTTCATAGCACTTGGCCACCATATAGGCTCGATTCTGACCGACGAGGTCCACACAAAATCCTCAGCTATCAGAAGCACAAATAGTTCCTTGAGGGTGAGGATTTTGACAGATCCCTCAAAGGTCTCTTCTTCCCCTAAAGTCTCCATGATTGGACTTGTACATTACATCAAAACGTCTTAGCATCCTAGTTACAGCATTGCGTGGATTTCCTCGATGTTCACGTAGTCATATGGCTAGGAAAAAAAAAGAAATAAAGCCATAGGAAATTTTCTGAATGACTGTCCTTGTCCATTCTCTCGAAGCACAACATTTGGTGGGGCATGCTGTTGGTGGTAAGTCTTCGTTTGGGCCTCGGGCCTTAGCTCGACCCGGTCCGGCCCATCGTATTTGGCCTTCAAGGACCTTACTAAAATTCTTGATTTGTGGGGGCACTTCAGGGAAGCTTTGCCTATATAAGGTAATATACGCCATTTATACCATTTCACCGAAGGTAAAATGGCTAAGTTTAACAGTGAGAAAGAGCTTCCGACAAGAACTTCGGTGAAAGCACAAGGTTCTTGAAGTTTTGCTAACAACAACCTTGGCAAGAGGGTTCCGGCTGGGAGAGAGAGCATCGGAGAGAATGCAGGAGGTTACAGGGCTCTGTGACGAAGGTTGTAGTGAGAAAAAAAGGGGGTTCGTTAGGGAGCTTCAGAGATTCTGATAATGGTTTTCTGGGTTTCGGAGAAAGCGAAAGGGATCCAAGTTGCCACAAGGTGTTGACAGCAAACTTTCGCTGGTTTCTGAGGTTTTCCGCCATTGGAAAGTAGAGGGGAAGGTGTCACTGTCAATTTCTGACGGAAGAGGGGAGTTTCCCAGTGAGAAACCGAGAGGCCACGGAGGAGTGAACGGTCACCTAGAAGGTGAACAATCGTGGGGAGATGAAGGGTCGCTGGGAATTTGATCTATTGCAAGAAAACGAGGGGTCTCGAGAAGGTGCACAATCATCGGGGAGATGAAGAGTCTTAGGCAACCGAAGGGTCACAGGAGCCAAAGAGGCGCTGGGAAATGAAAGGTCTTAAACACGCATGGCAATAGAGGACACAGTCGATGTTAGCCCATTGCTCAACACAATAGACGTTAGCCCTGAAAGAACGCAGCCGGCACTGGGCCTTAGAAACACAGCCGGCGCTAGGCCTTAGAAACACAGCCGGCACTGGGCCTTGGAAACATAGCCGACACTAGGCCTTAGAAACACAGCCAGCATTAGTCTTTGGAAGACATATCCGGCGCTGGGCTTTTTAGAAACACAGCCGGTGCTAGTTTTGTGCAGTGCTAGTTAGTGCCTTAGTCGCACATGGCTAGCAACATGACGCACTCGGCGTTACTCATGCACAAAGATTGCTATTCACTCAATCTTTTGATGAACGGCGGTGATTCATGTTCTGTTGTGATCATGCATGGCGATGACTGGGGTTGGCAAAGGGTGGTAACCAATGGTGATGCCTGGCTTATGAAGCTTGTTAGAAGCCAAGTCCTCCAGCACAATTGTGAACTCCATGTTGTTATGTGGAAGGGCCCTCACTGGGAGCAGGATATGCTATCCATCATTGGCCTGTTCCTTACCAGAGAAATCTACTTTATATGTCTAGTATACTCCATCAAAGCGCTTCCACCTTCTCCTATTGTGAAGGCCACTTTTGGCTTGTAGCCGTCCTCTCCTCATCAGATGCAAGAGCAACGCTTTTGATGCAAGAGTAATTTTTTGCCTGTAACCGTCCTCTCCTCGGATGCAAGAGCAATGTAGGGGTCAGTGGTTCCCTTTTCCTCAGATGCACGAGCAACACTTGGGGTCAACCATCTTCTTTTCGTCAAATGCAAGAGCCACACTTGGCTGCAGCTATTCTCTTTACGAGAGCAATACTGTATCATAGATTTGTAACCTCCCTAATAATGGGCTTTTTTTTTTGCCTTGTAACTCCTTCTAATACAGTAAAAAGAGTTGAACCTTGTTTGAACTGTCTTGCTTGTCTTCTTCTTACCATCCTTTTAACTCTTCTTGTTACGCATTGAGCCTTTTTTAGCATATATCATGGATATTATTTCTTTATAAGGGGCATTGCGTCCTCTCCATCAGGATGTGCCAGTATGTAGGCTCCATTTGACGCTACCTTCTTGACTATAAAGGGACCTTCCCACTTGGGTTCAAACTTCCCTTTATGCCACCCATGCACAACAATTGGCCTCTTGACGACTAGAACCAGATACCCACAGGTGAATGAGTGGACTTTGACTGACTTGTCAAAGGCACTCTTCATTCTTTCCTGGTTGAGTTCGAGGTTCTGCTGAGCTACCATTCTCTTTTCATCGAGTGCATCCAATTCTTGATACTGAAGTTCGAGTCTCTCATCTTCGGTTAGTCCTTGATGTATAGCGACAAGCAGTGAAGGGATTTGAATTTCAAGGGGTAAAACTGCTTCAACCCCATAGACTAGGGAATAAGGAGTGGAATAGGTGGCATTTTACGTGGTAGTGTGAAAGGCCCACAAGGCTTCAGGAATCTTCTCATGTCATTTCTTCTTCGTCTTTGATACCGATTTCCTTAAAACGTTGCACAGGGTCTTATTAAAAGCCTCTACTAATCCGTTGAGGTACATAGTTGAGTACTTCCACTCGAACCAAGCTAGTTAACCAAGAGATCGATATGATGAATTCTGAATTGAGAACCATTGTCAGATATAATCCGATCAAGCACTCCAAACTGATATATGATGTGATGTCATACGAAGTCAGCCACCGTGGTCCCAGGAACTTGCTTAAGGGCGACCGCTTTAGCCCACTTGGAGAAATAATCAGTTGCAACTAGAATAAAGACATGACCCATTGCAGAGGGAGGGTTGATAGACCCTATAATGTCCATACCCCATTGTGAGATGGGCCATGATGCCATTGTAGGGTGTAAAGGCCCTGGAGGCTGATGAACAAGGCTCGTGTGTATTTGTCACACCTGGCCAATAATACCCTAATCTACGTATTCGTTCATAGAGCTTAGGGTCAGATTGGTGCAGTCCATAGATTCCTCAGTGTACTTCTTTCAACACCTTATTTGCCTCTTGTATGTCTACAATCTAAGAAGAATACCATCAAAAGACCATCTGAAGAGAGCATCTCCTTCAAGGAGGGTGTACTTGGTAGACATCCGACGCACATTGTTGCGCTCGACATGGTCTTCAAGGAGTCTACCTTGTTTTATGAAATTAATGATGGGCTCTCTCCAATTTTCTATCCGCTCGACTTCCGCGCATATTGGGTCGAAGAACTCCAGTTCCTGTTTTTTAACCTAAGCTCCTTGACTCCGTCCCATTTCGTGTTCAGTCTTAAAAACTTCTTTGGCTGATAGAAGTGCTTTGAATGGTTAAGGTGAGCACTCGGGGAAGAGATTTCTCTCATCATCCACGTCCACCTCGGTTCTCAGCTCAATGTGTCACCACTCTCCTCACAGACAGGCGTCGGTCCTGGTGAGGACAATTGAACTGTAGCCCCGAATTTTGCTAGTGCATCGACCTGCGAGTTTGGCCTCCTGAGGATGTGACTCAAGGATACATCCTCAAAGTGAGCCATATACGATTTTGTAGTATCGTGATAAGGCTTGAGAGTGTATTTTCTTACGTCATAGATCACCTTAAGCTGTCGAATAACCAACTCAGAGTCAACATAAATCTTGAGTTGTCTCAAGTCGAGCTCGAAGGTTATCTCCAACCCAATTATAAGGGCCTGATATTCCACCGCATTATGGGAACCAGCTTCGGTGAGAGAGAAAGAAAGAGGCAGTACTCCTCCTTTAGGAGTCATGAATACCACTTTGATGCCTCCTCGATTAGATTGGAAGGCTCCATCTACATCTCCCACGCGTGAGCAAGCTCTGCACATAATACTTCTTCATCAGTGAGGTCACTTGATAAAGGAGATCCTGGCGGTACAGGATGTGCTAGGAGAAAATCAGCCAAAGCTTGGCCTTTGATGGCCTTTTGTAGGACATATGTGATGTCAAATTCCATCAACAATAACGCCCATGTAGCAAGACATCCCGACAAACATGGGCATGTCATGAGAAACTTTACAGGGTCTGCTTTTGATATAAGTTTTACTTCATTATCGTGCAAGTAGTGGTGGAGCTTTTGTACAGTGAAGATGAGGGCCAGGAACATCTTCTCTATAGGGGGATAATTCTTCTCGACCCCTTGCATCGTGTGGCTGAGATAGTATAACGTGGTCTCTTTCCCTTCATCATTGTTCTGCGCCAATAGTGGCCCAAGTGACTCATCTAGAGCGGTCACATACAAGATGACAGGTTTTCCCAGCACATGTGTGGAGAGCACTGGAGGGTTGAGGAAATAATGCTTGATGTCATCGAGAGCTGCCTGATATGCTTTATCCTAGATGAATAGGGTATCCTTCTTCAACAAGTACGTAAAAGGCTTACAGCGACCTGAGACGTTTAAGATGAACCTGCAGATATAAGCTAGCTGCCCTCGCAGGGATCGTAGCTCTCGCAATGTAGTTGGTGATGGCATTTCCTAAATCGCCTTGATCTTGACTGGCTCAACTTCCAACCCTCAATGTCTAACAATGAACCCCAAGAAAATTCCAGAAAGCAAGCCAAAAGCACATTTCAGCTGCTTCATTTTGAGCTGATGACGGCGTAATTGTTCAAACACCTTTTCAAGTTCTCTCATATGAGCGTCTTTCTCTTCAAATTTCACCACCAAGTCATCTACATAATATTTCACCTCTTTGTGCATCATGTCTTTGAAGACGGTCGTCATTACCCTTTGATATGTGGCACCAGCATTCTTCAATCCAAAAGGCATCATTGTTTAGCAGAAGACCCCTTTTGGAGTTAAGAACACAGTGGCTTCCTCATCTTTTGGCGCCATCCGTATCTGATTATACCCGGAGTATCCATCCATGAAGGAGAAGATCTGGGAATGAGCTGTAGAATCAATGAGCGTCTCCATGAATGGCAACGGGAAGTCATCCTTGAGGCAGGCAGTATTCAGGTCACAGAAGTCGATGCAGACCCTAATATGGCCATTTTTTCTCTTGACTAAAACAACATTTGCTAGCCACTTTGGGTACTTTCCTTCGCGAATGAAACCCGCTTAGCTGAGCTTTGTCATTTTAGCATCTATTTGCATTTCGAGGTCAGGCTTGAACCTCCTTGATTTCTGCTTGACAGGTTTGACGGATGGATTGATGCCAAGATGGTGGACTGTGACTTGAAGATCTAAACTAGGAATCTCATGGTACTGCTAGGGAAAGACGTCGCGATTTGCTCTCAAGAAGGCAGTGAAATTTCTTTCTCCTCTGGAGACATATTTGCCGAGATGAAAGTGGCTCTGGGATCTGCCTCATCCCCTAGATTTATGAGTTCATCCGCTGTGGCTTGACCACCTTCTTCCCATTCTTCGGGGGCCTCCTGCAACTCCTCATCATTAGCTTCCTATGTCTTCTCATTAACCTCAAGTGCAGAGACCCATGATCCTGAAATCTCCGCTTCCAACAGAGTTCGAGTGTAGTTCATGATTTTTGCACCTTTCTCGAATTGAGGAACATAAGGGTCAACCTCAAACATGGATTGCATATCAGGTTGCATGAGTTTGACTTGAAAGTTACAGGGAAGTTGAGATTCAACGATTGTGGGGCCAGAGCCACCCTCATATGAATAGCTCGGTCTTTGCATGGGTGTCTGCAGTGTTTGCCCTGTGCTAGCTAATACTTCGTAGACCTGTACCATGTGGCAAGCTTCTTGAGAATAGAAGCTTTTCCCTCTTGATTCTCTCAGCCTCTTCTCAAAGTCGAGCTCAAGAAGCCACTGAGGTTTCTTCGGCTTTGACTTCTTGCATTTCTTTGTGGAAGAAGATGGATGTGACTTGGCTCGATCCACCAAACCGTCAGCAACTGTTAAGAATCCAGCTACCTAGGCTAGCGTCTTTTTCAACCGCCTCCATTGCATCTTGCTTATATTGATTCCTTCAAGTTCTCTATCAAGAACCTTGAAGTATGGGCATTCCCGAGTTGTACTTGCAGGAGATATAGAAGGGAGAGGGAAGAAGAAGAAGAGGATGGGGAAAGGTTAGTAGGTAATGGACTTTTAAGGTCATTTCCCTCATCGAACTGATCTGGGCAGCTTTTTATGTCATCACCAGAGTTGGACATGTGCAGGGAGTCTTTTAAGTCTTTCTCCCTCTTAGACCGTTGGGGATTGCTTTTAATGTCGTCACCCTCCTTGGACATGCTCTGAGTAGAAGATGGCTCAGGGACATCCCCTTGACGATATGAGGAAGGAAGGATGATCGCGCCAGGGATGAAGTCTAGTAAAGTTGGCAATGGAGGAAGCGGGCCGCGAAATTCCCACTCAACGGGTAGTTGAGTAGTCTTGTTTCTCTGGCGAGCAGCCTTAGCGCCCGTCTTCTCCTGGTTTTCATTGGAAGCGCTTGATTCGTCTAGCTAGGTTTATGAACAGCCCTAGCTTAATGAACTACTTCTCTCCTTAGGGATTTGAGTCTTCTCCGCCCGTGGTGGACTATCCATGGCTGGGAAGTAGAGGGTTTAGCAGAATATGAATCATAATTACCCGGGACTTGTGTCAAGAGGCCCTCTCGCACCAGTGGAGTAGTGACTTAGGGATCTCTTTCTGGAACATTACAAGGCCCTTGGCATTTCTGTATTTCCTTCACGATTATATCATGAAAACTGAAGCATTCACGCAGGTCGTGGCCCCATATCTGATGGTACAGGCACCAATGGTTCTCAGTTCCTTGAGCGAGGCGTCGGGGCCTCCTTGTCGGTTTTGGCGTGATGAGGCCTTCTTGAAGAATCATGACAAATAAATCGTGAAGGAGATCGGGTACTTCATCTTCCTCGTGGACCGTCACTATGTGGGAAGCTTCTGCTGCCCGGAATGCCTTCTTTAGTTCTTCAAAATTTATCTGCCTTCTGAATCACAGCCTCGATGATATCTTTGAGCGTTAGCATTTTTCTGTGGGGTGGTTTATCCACCGATGATAAGCACAGTTATTCGCATGGGTATCGAGTCCGACTTGCTCAGGGAATTTGGTCTCTGGCAGCTCAATCATGTTCAATTCGAGTAATAATCGGAGTAGTGTAGGGACCCATTCCTTTTCAAAGGGGTAGATTTTATTCTTATGCCTAGTCCAATAATCATCTCGATTATGGCTCGCAGGTTGGGGTACCTGGTTGTATGACTCTTGTTGTTTGCCTGCCTGAGGTGCTTTCACTGTGTTTAGCCCTTTAGAGAGGTCCAAAGTTTGGGAGGGAGCCTTCTTTGGGTCATTGACAGTGATTGCTGCACTGATTACTCTTTTCTGATGGTTGCCCAGGGTATTAGTTCGAGAGCTACCATTGCTCTGGTTGTTTCCTTGCAGACTGTTGTCATAACCCGTCGTTTGTGGTGTGACAGGTGTTTTATACCGACCAACTTAGAGATTAGCTCTGACATGGAGGCCGGATTGGAGGCCTCAACATGTAGAGCAATCTCAGGTCGCATGTTTCGTACACAGGTTTGAACTGCTTTCTTCTCAAACATAGGATTAGGATGGCGAGCAGCCAAATCTCTCCATCTTGTTATGAATTGATCGATGAGTTCATCGGGCTTCTGGGTCAAAATGAGAAGCTCGATGGTTTGGCCCTCTCACTTGACTTTGTAGAAGCGTTGGTGGAATAGTTTCTCCATTTTCTCCCAAGTATGTATTGAGTTTGGGGGAAGTCGAGCATACCACTGAAAGCCGAGCCATCAAGGGTTTTAACAAACTAACAGAGAAGGATCCATCCGTCAACCACTGCCTCTCCGCATGCTGCTTGGAAATGGGTTATATGCTGGTGTGGGGAGGTTGTACCATCGAACAGGGGAAACTTCCCTTTCTCGTAGTCTGAGGGAAACGGAACCTAATCAATGTAAGAGGGGTACGGCTTTTGGTAAAGCATTATTCCATGCATACCCGGGATCTGTCTGCTCTTTAAGCTATGGGTTACTATAGCGTCTATGTTTGCCTATGAGACGGGGTGTGGGACGGAATTGTCCTGTGAGGCAGGAGGGGTATGATGCCTTGGAGGTGCATGATCTAAGTGATCGGAGTTGGCCCCATGACGGGATACATTTATTGAGAACCACGTGCTTTTCATGCAATCAATCTTCTCCATCATTGCTTGCACCATCTGCTCGAACCTGTTCATGTGTTCTTCCTGGTTGTCGTTAGTGTCACAACCATAACACTAACCATTTCCTTAGGGTGGTAAGCCTTAGGTGCTATCGAAGGCTTCCGGGCTTAGCGAGTCACACATGGCAAATCAGTCAGCAAGGGTTCATCACACCCCAACTGTACTCGAGTCTTGTATGCCAATCGTGTGAGGACCGGTTCTTGACGATCTTGGGACCGTGGCTATTGACTGGTTGGGTCATCTTCTACGAAACTGACCACAGTGCAGGATTCACGGATTTCTTCTTCAGGCTTTGTTATCTGAAGAGGGTAGAAGGAGTTCAGGTGAAGAAGGTCGTCAGAGCTGGGTGCCCTGACCGTCTTAGTTGCTTCCCTAGTCAGAATTCATTGACGCTTATCATGTTCAGCTTTGAAGTTTTGATGGACTTCATGTTAGAACTACAATCAGGACTGCAGCTGGTCGGCCTTTCTTGCATAAGAAAGAGTCGTTTCCATCAAGTGAAGCCATGGGTGTGGGTCAGGAACTGGATTCATCCTGGGCCGGGGAGGATGAAGGACTCGATCTCCCATCAGGTCTTTGCCCCAAGCCCTCTTATGGGCTCGAGAGGCATGACCAAGATGACGGAGCTGGTTCAAGAAGGTACTCTTGGGGAAGGTCTTCAAGTACCAGGGCTGGAGGTGCTTTCCTGAAAGAGGAGGGACAGGCAGGAGAAGGGTCGACTCATGATGGCACCTAAGTTGGGAGAGAGGAGTGGTATGTAATGGTGGTGCGTGTGCACCACTTGAGGAAGGATCACATGTGACCTTCGGGTCAGCCTGAGCTTGAACAAACATTCTGGCCTTAGGAGGCCGAGAACTGTGAGCAGGTGTCTATAAGAGAACAGGTGAAAGCCTGCCCCTTACAGTGTGTGCTGAGTAGGAGGACGTGGGGATCGTTTCTCATGTACTTGGGTTGACGCAACGACGGTGTTGCCCCGAGTGGTGGGATGCACATGCATGACGTGTATAAGACCTAACCTTAGGGGGTCTGATCCTGATCTTTGACTCGAGGTAACATAAGGGTTTCCGAGAGGTGTGGTTTGAGTGGATGACCCATGAGCCTTAGGATGTGTACGAGAGGTGGAGGCCCCAGGGTCTCCGCCTCAATGTGTCTAGCCACTAAGCATGGAGGCTCATGGCGGTGCAAGAATATGGGGGGTAGCCTTGCAGCAACCCACAGAAGCAACGACAACTTCCTTTCCTTTTGCACAAAGGGACTGGGCAGCCTTCTGGCATACCTCGACAATACGACCGACAAGTGACTTGTCAGTGACGGGGTGCATGTTGTGAGTGACGGCGTGTGTGCCACCAATGCATAGTGTTTTAGTGGAGGTTCCACCAAAGCTAGAAGATAGGGAGTTAGGAACTTTTAAGTCCCTTCTCACACCTATCTAGGTTAAGACCTGGGCGCTAAACACTGGGTCTTTGCTCAGAAGGAAAGTTGGGAACAAAGTTTGAGGAACTTGTTCTCGGAGGACCCTCATGAATGCAGGGATGAGAAAATCCCCGATCCTGATAAATGGGTTAAGAAACCCAACAGCCATATGTGTGTAGAAAAACAAAAAATAGAGTGACTAGCCAAACAAGAACGATCTCACAAAGGAGTAGTAAGTCTCCAGTAGAGACGCTAAGCTGGTTAGGTGCCTCGATCTCGCCCTCTGAGTCGGGTTGACCTGGTGGCATGCATCTCGGGTTTCGAAGGGAGCCCGGGACTTGAGATCGCTCTCTCGAGAACCTTGTTAGGAAACAAGGGCAGGTATACCAACCGATGAGAGACAAATTTAAGGTGGGTTCAGGACTTACTCGGGTTGGCTTGCATGAGCACCCTTTTCATGAAGAAAGCCCCCAGTCCTTCAACTAGTTCAGAATCGCCTCCCTTGACCTGTACTCTCATGTTTCTGCAATCACACACATGGTTAATTTATAAGACAAGTGGGTCAAGGGACCCCACCTTGTCTTTGGGCCAATACACATGGGCATGCACATTCAAAAGAAGAAAAAACGGTGAGAGGATAAATGCAAGAAGAATGGGGAAGATAGGAATTTTGCCAAGTGGTTAGACTAACACAGTAGCTAAACCAGCAAGTGATTGACCTGACGTGGTAGCAAGGCGGCCATGGTAAGTAGACCGATACAACAGTAATACCACTAGACGATAGAACGATCACTGATCAACCTGGCATGATGGCTAGTCGATCGTGGCAGTAAGACAGGCACGGTAAGACCATCATGACAGTGCTTGACTTACCCTCCCTCTGTTATGAACGACGAAAGGTCTTCGTTGTCCATGTATTCTCTCTCCTCTATCATGGACGGCAAAAGGTCATTACCGTCCATGCTTGTCTCCTTTTCTCTTTCCTCTGTCATGGACGGCGGGACCTCATCGCCGTCCATGTTACCCTTCTTTCTTCTCTCTCTCTTTCTTCCTCTTCCTTCTCTCCCTTCTTTCCTTCTTCTCCCTTTTACTCTTCTTTCTCACTGCTCCTGCTTTCTTCTTTTTCCCTCTCTTTCTCTCTTCAATATTTTCTGCTCACATGCACGACATCAGTAATACTGTGCATGGCTCTCTTTCTCTTTTCTTTCTCCTTCTCTCTTTCCCTCCCGTTTGACACAAGAGAGAAGAGAGAGAAAACATGGATGGTAATGGGCTTCCACCGTCGATGACAGATCAATAAGAAGAGAGAGAAAATATGGACGATGATGAGCTTCCACGGCCCATGACAGAGGAGTGAGAAGAGAGAGAAAGTATGAGCAACAATAAGCTTCCGCCGTTCATGACAGAGCAGTGAGAAGAGAGAAAACATGAACGACGATGAGCTTTTACCATCAATGACAAAGTAAGAAGAGAGAGAAAATATGGACGACGATGAGCTTCTACAGTCTGTGATAAAGGAATAAGAAAAAAAAAAAAACATGGACAGCGATGAGCTTCCGCTGTCCATGACAAAAGAATAAGAAGAGAGAGAAAACATGGACGATGATGAGCTTCCACCGTCCATGACAGAGGAATAAGAAGGGAGAGAAAACATAAACGGCGATGAGCTTCTGCCTTCCATGACAGAGGAATAAGAAGAGAGAAAAAACATGAACGACGATGAGCTTCCACCGTCCATGACAGAGGAATAAGAAGAAAGAAAAAACATGGATGGCAATGAGCTTCCACCGTCCATGACATAAGAGCAAGAAGAGAACTTTGACATAGGCCCGACCCGCCACTCGGGTTAAGGCCCAGCTCTCTGTTTATGCACCAGGAGTAGGAAGACATCATACCCGATGATAGGCTCCGCCATACATGAAGAGAGAAGAGAATAGGGAGAGAGAAGGAAAGATAGGAAAAAAAAAGCAAAGATAGAAGAGAGGAGAGAGAAAGAGATAAACGAGGGGAGAAAAGAGAAAGAGATAGACGAGAGGAGAGAGAAAGAATTAGACGAGAGGAGAGAGAAAGATGTAAATGAGAGGAGGAAAGAGAAAGAGAGATGAGAGGAGGAGGGAGAAAGTTACCTACAAAGGATATCAGACTTTTTTTTCTCTCTCTCTAAGACGCACCCACAATCTCGATGTTAAATTCTCAAATCTTATTCATCAAATTGACGAATGAGGGAAGCTCTTTACAATTAGGTTTAACATGTACTTATAGAATTGGGCCCAAACATGGGTGTATGCCTAAAAACTATCTAAATTGATGATAATTATAATTTAATTGAATTAAAAAAAAATCTAAAAATCGGTACAAAAGGATTGTTTTGCCCCTGCTCAACAATACATGAAATTCTACAACAATCCATGTTGCTGCACTAGAACTTGCGTGATCTTCTATGGATGATTCAGGGTTGCTCTAGTGTCCGTTTGGTCGAAAGATTTTTGCTTTCTTGTGGGGTTCGACATGACGATCGATTTGATACCAAGTTCGAGCCACGAATCACGTTTTCAGGCCACGATCATGCGACTCAAAATTTGTATAGATCTTGAAGACTTCCGATCAATAGTGTGCTTCTTTCTTAATGTTTTTCTTTGGTTTCTTCACTAAATTGCACTGAGCATTCCATCACGATCACGTTGTAACGAGCGCAGCTTGATTACGTGTCCAAAATAAGATTTCTTCGGCTTGGGGTTTTGGTCGGAACCTGTAGCAACTTTGATGCCTTTTTGTATCGAATCCAACCGTTCATCGTACACGGGGTTTGGACTAGACATAGCCTTGGACGTTACATACATAATGCAATTGGTTTTGCGTCGATCGGGTACACAAGCGTCGTGATATGGCCGCTCGAACGAGGCAAGCTGTCATTAAATTTTCTGCAACTATCTTCACGAATCGCTAACTTCTCTCTAGTTTTTCTTCCTACTCAGATATCGTCACGGGTCGTGCCACATATCAAAATGCTCGTCTTGACAAGATAAACATGCTCACCAAATTTAAGTGTGTTCTGACTCAAGACGAGTAAGATACGATTCTTCAAAGTTATTGCTCATGACTATGAAACAATCATCATTAACGGTGACTTGGTGCAGGGACAGTGCACGAGAATAGTTTGCGGCCTACCTTTTTCCAGTATTTTACCCATAACTTTGTTCTGGAGTGTCTGTTTAAGCCGAAACTTGACCCCTAAGGGTTTTCAACCATGCTGGATCTAATGGTAGTGGTCCCATAATTGTTTGACGCACTAAAAATAGAGTTCTAGTTACGGGGTCCGTTTCAGGGTGCTAGAGGGTGATTTTTCCGAAATTGTTTCTTTGTCTGCACTGTCTTATACATATGGGATTACGACGAAACTTGGCAGGTGTCCTTTTGGAGTTCTTAGAAAGATTCTGACTTGCTTTAGGATAATTCTGAGACTGTTAAAAATTCCACTGTATGTCGAGGCTTTATTGACTGGCTTCTCTTTTTACTCCGCATCGAGGACTCAAGGTGCTGAAAAATGTGTTCAAACACTTAGAGTCATGTCACTCTTTTCACTCCCATTATGATCAAGAGCTATAACCTATAAGGACTTGAAAGGCCACAACTCCATCATTCTCCCACTTGGCCTTTTAAAGCCTTATCATATAAATCTCATAACCGCATCATGTTGCAAATCGATCCGTATTGTGCCATATCAATCATAACGATCCAATCGGTTCATAAGAATCCACATTCCCATATTCATCACATGAAACAAATCACGCATAATTTGTATAGTATCTTTCCATATCATGCTCATGCTAATGTCATATATGACAATCATGAAAATGCAATGCCCCATTATGAAAATCACATTTTCCTCAAGTTTATATTATGCACATACCCATCATCCATTTTTTTCTCAATATCATACACTCGCATGCCTCTCTATCTTTTCTTATGCAAACTCTCATACTCATACACATGTCTATATTTACACTCATGCTCATGTTCAAAAACCCACAAATTCTCATGTAAGCATACATATGCTCATAATGTCATGATCATCCCAAGTTTCAAAGCATCACATGCTTGTACTCTTATGAATATTCACACAAATTCTCATACAAATGTCCATTCTTATAATCATATTCTCCTACTCATGCATCGTTCTCAAATCTTCAATACACCGGTGCTAAAATAAAACCTCGTACATTCAAGACGTAAAGTGTGGAATTTATGCTTGGATTTTCAACTATGGGACATTGGTTCTTAGAAGCATGCAGTTTTACTCATAATCACATTCCTTTAATTTCTCATGAATAACATACTTGGTTTTTATCGAAGTAGATGTCATCATAAACCGATTATATAAGTTCTACCCCACGATCAAAGAGGTTCACCTGATACAATCCTATAAGAAATCGAGCAACCAAACATATTTAAGGTTTGGAAAATTTAAGACAACCTCATGTAATGTTGGACTTAGTAATATTCAATGGGTTTTCTTATATGTCATTTTTGGCACTTTGACTTAAAGTAACCAATTATATTATTTGCCCAAGATATATCCCATAGGTTAGCACTACCATTGTGACTTGTGCACGATATGATGAGTTCTTATATCACATGGTTATATCATAATCCACAAATAAATAAGCAGCAATATATAAGGTCTCACACGCCAATTTAAACATTCTTAAATAGCTCATGAACGCCCCTACTGAAGGGCCTACTAGCTCCCTTTTAAGAGACCAGTAGAGGCTATCACGTGGATCACTATGTGGAAATAAACAATAACAAGTCCATAATGGCATGGGAAACATATGTTCGGAGATTCTATGCATTGGTCCCATATAATCAACCATTGCAAATCGAGAGTCTAACATAGAAGTTCCCAACAATTTTCACAAGTGGCACTTCTTCAAGTGACTCATGTTTTTCAATGTGGCACAATATCAAAGGCACAAATACTTATAGTATAGCGGAACAAAAATGGCTCAAGGGTTTCCATAAAAAGACCAATTTCAAAGAAGAGGTAAAAACTCCCTTTGGTTCTATCACAAATTATTCTCCTATAATGCTTCTTCTAGAAAATCTTGTGCTTTTAGAAAATCTTATGAAAAATAGGTTGAGATAAATGCTTCCGAATTTGAGATCAAGTTTTCCCTCTTCATAATAGTTTCATCATTTAACTCCGCATAAATGCTCCCACTCAAATAAACAAGATTGTTTCTCCAAAATCCTTTTGAAAAAAAAAAAGATTTTTGAAATACAATATCTTTTAATCCATCATTTAGAACACTTCAAGTAATTTAAACAATTATTTTAGTTTACCCTGTTGAAAAACAACACAATGGGAAAAATAAACTCATTAAGGTAAGATCCTTTTTCCTTTGGTTTCCCATATTCTCTTGTACTCATATGCTTGAGATAAAGAGAGTTTTGTTTAAAAAAAAAAAATTCAAAACCACAGATCTTTCCTCCATTGGTCGCGATTATCTCAAATCCATTTGGTATGAATGTTTTCAATTTTCTAAATAATAAAACCATGCAACTTTTATGAAAAAAATTTATCTTGTGCATGAAACCCTTATGTGCCATATATCATCAAGATACTCAAATATATATATATATATATATATATATATATATATATATATATATAGGGTTTTGTTAGTCTACACCACTTGGTGGTGTAGACCCTTAAAGTGCTCAACATTTTTAGACACTAAAATACCCTTGAATTGTAATACAAAATTTGTCAAGTAGGGGCATTTTTGGTCATTTAGATGGGTAGAATGCAGATTTTTATAAGAAAATAGTGGCATTCTATTAGTAGTTAAAAACAATTAATTAATCTTGTGGGTGATGTCACACACCATATTTGTGATGTCATTGTCCATTGTTGTTAATAAATGCTTTTGTTTCTATTAAGAATTTATAGTTTACCCTTAACTAATTACTTAAAATACCCCTCAACAAAAAGTTACTATATTATAGGATAAAGGTATCTCAATATCTAAAAATGTTGAGCACTTTAAGGGTCTACACCACAAGTGGTGTACCTTAACAAAACCTATATATATATATATATATATATATATATATATATATAAGCAATGTGTCTTGATCTTAGCATCATAAATTATCCACAATATAAGAACACAATCCTTGAATTTATTATCTTGGCATCTTGGAAAGCACAAAAGGATAGGATAAGAGACATGAATTGCGATAAGGACTACTCAATCATGTGGCACAAACAACACATTCAAAATCCTTTTCATAAGCCCTTATGTCATAAATAGCCCATAATAGAGAACCATTCCACATTCCACATAATATTCATATAATTCACATGGTACGTGCATATACTATTTAATTGAATTGGCCATATTCAATACTTTAGTACTTATATCGAATATCAAAGATCTAGAATCGAGACGCATATCCCGTTGGTCATTATTTCATTTAAAGAGTGTACACAAGTTCGTCAATATCATTCTATGAGTGTATTAGTTTTTTTTCAAGTTTATAGCTTATGTGACTAGTCCTTGCTTTCCATGTAATAACATGACATATCATTCCAAGATAATCTACTAAGCATTAACCATAAGAAATCATGGAGCAAGATTGTTTCTCTTAAAACAATGAGTCTTCAAAATAATAGAATCATGCATAGTAAGATAATAAATTATTTGTTGCGGTCGTTTAGCTATCGTCTTGTGGAGTGTCAAGACTTTTCTCTCGATCTATGATTTCCTTTCATCTTTTCTTTCTTTGTTCATAACTGTGCTCATGGTCCAATCTATCCTTATGTGTTTTTACCTTGTTGAGAACATCATCGAACACTTTCCAAATGTAACCCGGATCTTGACCAAGTCTCGAATCTCAAGTATCATAATCATTTTATTCAACCCACTGATCCAAGACACTCTATGATATCTCAATACGCCTAACAACGGATGCTCCATAGTTAATATTATATTAGAATGTTTGGTACCCCTATCCTACTTACACTTAGGATCTTACTTATTCAATTTTCTAGTTTTCTAGGTTGAACGCCATCTAATCTTAGGCTCAACATTTACTCATGAGATGTTTTTCTACTCAAAGTAGACTCAAAATGGGATAAATTATATTCAGGATTCAAAACAAAATTCTCGACCAAAAGGACACAAACAACTTCTGTTTCAGAGGGTTAAATATTTTTTATACTGTATAGTAGATATACCTTTGATAAAATGGCCTTATCTTTCAAAATATGCGGCATCTTCTCATAAGCCTTGTTTTATATAAAACTAACACAATTCTAACCACACATCCCTAACTCAAGATTCAAAAACCTCCACGCACAAAAGTGCAAAGTTCCTGAAAAATTCATACATAAATCTAACACACAAATATAAACTATCAATAACTTTCAAATTATCCTTGATTTTACCATGAGACATTTTCCACATGAAAGTACATTAAAACACACATAATATCATAGACGATAATATTCACAATTTTGGCCATGATAAAGTTTCTTATGCTCTTCCTAAATCGTAATTTTGGACATGATAAAGTTCTTATGCTCTTCCGAAATAGTAATTTTGACCAAATTTAAAGGACTAAGGGAACCTCTTAGAGCTTGGCTTTGATACCACTTGAAGGTGTATAGACACCAAATGCAAGTGACACAAAATAAAATTTTTCTTGATTTGAATACAATATAACCCAATAACATCAACTTTTACATCATCAAATACAATTCCTACCAGTAAACTTGGCCTCTAATATATTTTTAAATCAATTTAAGACTCTAATCGGTCCCTTGCCTTAATCCATGACCAATATACATTAAGAAGATTGATTGAGCACTTGATCATAGACTTGATCTCAAAAATAAAGAAATATACAAATACATTGCTATATTATACATAACCTTGGAATTACATCATACACTTCAAAATTCAAACTCCTTCTCCACCAAAAAAAGTGTTTTGTGTATGTATAGAATTTGATTATGGGAAGGTAATTATAAAGATCATTTTTCCTAGTTTACTGCCTTGGGTCTTAGTTATGTACTATGAGAGGAGTTCTAATGGCATGATCATATAAGCAAATAGCAACATCAAATAGAGAAGCTTTTAAGCATCATATCATTTACAGTATTATGGCATATTCTAATATATGAGAAGGCTTATCAATAGATTCAATCCGTGGGAAAATATCAGAGAAAATGAGGCACAAATCAATCTTAATTTGGTGAGGAAATCAATAGCATGAGTATGGAGATAAAGACATAAATCTTTCATTCAAGATCCCACTAAAATAATCAATTACAGAATAAATCAATCTACTGATATATACTTGAGACATAAAAATAATGCAACAAATAATAATAAAAACAGGTGAGAAAATCATGGGAGAAATCGTTGCTCTTAAAACACAAAACCTCATAGAGTTCACAAATCGAGCTATATAAATTCAGCATAATCTCCTCTTATGAAAACAACAATTTGAGGCATTAAAATGAAGATCTAATTGGTCGAATTGGTTGAAAAACTATCAGAGAATATCAGCCGCAATTACTTCAAAAATCACATGGAGGAGCTCATGAAAACTAAATCAATTTGTGCATGGATGATATCTTCAACTGTATGGATCAAAGGAAATCAAAGTACATAAAAATAAATAAATAAATAAAAATAAATAAAAAAACAACTATCTAACATCAAATGAAGGAAGCTAGTTACAATTAATAATTTACAGCAAGGAGAATGAATAAGAATCAAAGAAAATTAATGAGATCTTACTCAATTGATGAAAGCCTTAAAACTAGATCATCCTTGGCTTAAATTTGAGCTTTGAATCACCATTAATGAAGTCATCCTGGAGTTTCTATAGAGCTTTCTCTCAAATCACCTTCGTATACTTTGGAAGAGAAAGAAAGGAAGAGAAGATAGCCTAGGGCGTACCACACTAGAGGGCTGAAAGAGAGAGAAAGTGGTGTGCCACTATAGTAAGAGAAAAGAGGTGATCTAAAGTGTAGAGATATAAAAGGGTATTGATAAGGTTGAGTGTAGTGATGCTTTAGATATGCTTTAATCTTGGCTATTGAAGCCCAACATCCATGGTTACAAAGAGAGGCTTGATCCTAGCCCATTTTCCACCATCATGCTATCTTGATATGTGGTATGAATTTAAGACCTTTACCTCCATTTTTAGTAACTATAATCCACTCCAATTTCTCTTGTATTAAGATACACATGCTCTTTACATTTAATTAAATTAAAAATCAAATTGGAGGCTATAACCTTAAGGTAATTTGTCAAAATTCCAGGAAAAATCAAATTCCAAAACTTCCCTCCATTTTATAATCAAATAATATCATATAAACTAGGTGGTTAAGTGTACAATTATCATATGCCCTTGAGGTTTAGCTTATAATAACAAACTCTATGCCCCTTCTAGAAGGGATCAAACATGTGTATAAACCACATGTTTTGCACATTTAACATGTGTCAAAATTAATTTTTTCAATTTCTAAAATGGTACAAAATCCAATATTACATAACATAGCCCTATATAACAAAATACACAATGACCTAGTAGGCCACCATGGGGAATGACATCACCCCCACCTCATTTTCATGTGGAGCTTATATTAAGGCCCCCATGGGCCCACGTGGACACCCACTGGCCATTTGGGTGTTCCATGTGGGTTCTTGGGGGTCAGTCCATAATTATCTTTTTGTAAAAAAATAATTTTAAATATTTTGTTTTTTGGGCAGAAAAATCCAAAAAAAATTTAAAAATCAAAAAACATTATGTACTCACTTTCCATCAAAATAAAATATTTTCATAATGTTTAAAAATATTTTCAAGGGAAATTAGGATCCTATGGAGATTAGGAATCGGAGCACTGAACTTGGCTAGAATCACAATCCAAAACCACCCTCTTGGTATGACCCAACAGGCTCATGGCCTACAGTGTATATAATCAAGGGCTCATAATATTATCTATCAAAATCAAACTAATCAGTGACCATGAATCTCCAACTACTGCTGGATTTCAGATGCAACCCTTAGAGGAAATGCACACACAGGGTGCGAGGGTTCCTCTTTAGGCACATGTGCATATCTCTTCTCAGTGAATCCTTGGAAAAGTCGGCTTCCCATGCTTTGTGACTAGCTATGTACATACTATGAGAAGGTTCTAAGAGTCAGGGATATAGGCCAATGCCCTCTGTTGATCGTAACCTTCCCATTCACAGCAAACAATTGAGCTCATATCTTCATACATACAAAATCACATTGCCCTAGCCCAATCATCCAGTCATGTGGCCCAATCGAACTCAATAACAATAACAATAACAGACCCTGACTAGAGGCAACTTTGAAACCTCTCGGTGCCTCTCATGCATACACCAATCATTCTCATGGTTGTCCCAAGGTTTCCATAACTCTCAATCCCAATGCACTAAGATCATAGAGTAATGTTGCTTTATTCACTCCGTCTCTGATTAAAAGCTATAACATATCGGTGTTACAAGGCCTTGAAAGGCCATAACTCCTATAATCCTTCAGCTCGAAACTATAGGTTTCTAATAATTCTTTCAACCAAAATTTCAGGGGGGGTGTCTACAAGATGAAGGTGTCAAAGGCTAGAACCCATAAAATTTAATTGATTGAACCTTAAGTTTTTCCTAAGCAAGCAAACCTAGCTTGTCTAATTTAGAATCTCATTGTGCATATCTTCTCACTCAAAACTAAAATCTCTTTGCATATATCTTTTGATTGAGCACAAAAGTCCAAGATAAAATTTCTCAAACTTTGTAATATACTCTAAGCAGATGGATTTCATATCCAATAAAATAAAAAATTAAAAAAAGGGTCTTAAATTATAGAATCCCATCTTTCACACTCATTGTGGAGCTGGGTTTCTTATTTTAGAAAAAAAACACACACAAAGATCATGTAGAACAAGTCAATTTTCAAACTTTCTTGCATGTTTTCCATGCACAAAGAAGTCAACTATTCACCAATTTTAAAATGTATAGCAGTGGGAAGATACAAGATTCTTCCTATGCATTAGAGGTGCACCAGTCTCCAACTTTATAAGTAAATCAAGAGCACACGATAAGCTGCACTTTTGAGTATTTATTTTATATTAAGTGAGAGCAACACGCCTCTTATTATTGTGCCATATCTGTTTTTATTCAATTCTTATCCCTCTCTCCCTCCCACATTTTTACACACTTTCTTTCTCTCTTTTATTTCTCTTAATTTACTCTAACTTTCCATCTCTCCTATGTTTCTCTCTCCATCCTGCATGCATGCAAATACGTAAAAATAGGTAACTGCATGCAAATACGTAAAAATAGGTAACTCCTTAAGAGTTGCGATGACACCTCATCTTCTTTCCATCTCTCTCACGTTTCTATATTAGCTCTCTCTCTCTCCATCCTACATTCATGAAAATACATACAAATTGGTAACTCTTTTTGTTGTGTGATGACGCCTCATCTTCTCTCTCTCCAAATTAAAGCAAACTAATTTACTCATCTCTTTCTCTCACCCACGTTTTTATATTCTCATTCCCATTCTCTCTCTCTCTCTCTCTCTTTCTCTCTCTCTCTCTCTCTCTACATGCATGCAAAGGCATAAAAATTGGTAACTTTTTTTTTTTGTATGATGACACCTCATCTTCTAGATAACTCTTTTTTTTAATGTGATGATGGCTTATTTTCCCTCTTTCCCCAATTTAAGTAACTTTTTTTTCTCCCCAATTTAAGGAAACTCATCCCTCTCTCTTTATGACTTACTCTCACTCCCTCCCACATTTCTCTTCCCTTTCCACATTTATCTCTCCCATATTTCTCTTCCTGTCTAACATATCTCTCTCCCACATATCTCTCTTCCTTCTTTCTCCTTCCTACTTTTTCTCTCCCCCTCTCATAATTCTCCTACCAACATTACTCTCTCTCACACACACATGCATGCCACAACCGTCTCTCTTCTCTCCCTCTCATGCGTTCAACCACGATCTCTCAACTTTTAACCTGTGCTTCACACACAACAAATGTGGCTATGATAATTCTCTCCAAGGCAATCATATTTTTTTCCTCTACATAGGCATGTCAATTTCCATTTCTTTTGGTATTATATCTTATCTGAAGTTTTGTTTTATCTTCTTTTTCTTTTTTTGTTTTCCATTTTCAAGAACCCATAGATGAAGCCCATCGTCATGGAAGAAGCAAGAAAGATGTATACAGCAACCTTGGATACTTTGATGTTGGATCAATTAGCGAAAAATCAGCAAGGGTTTATAACATTCACAACTATTGTGCATTCATATCAATATAAACAAACAATGGAAACTACACAATATCAAAGCAAGAACATCGAATGAAAAATCCAGCCGTGACCTAGGCGAGACTTTACTTACTAATATAGAAAGATTACACGATGAATTCAAGTTCAAAATATCAATTTCCAACAATCATTTCTCACTCTAAACAGAGCCCAAAAACAAGGTACCAACCCAAAAATGACTTCTTTTTAACACTTTCTCTCACTAAAACAGGACGGCAAACCCACAATGGAGTTCAAGCCTTTTGCTCACTTTATCTCTCTAAAACAGAGCATACTAAGCCCTTAAGAGAAAACCCAATTGTAGCTCAATCTCTTTATCTTTTTCTCACTCTTTCTCTCTCTACGACAACCATTGAATTAGATGCAATCCAATTGCCCAAATAAAAGAGAAAAAAGTCAAATAAAACTCCCACATGTGTGATTTATTTTCACACATGTAACCATCTCTCGCTTGAAGACAAATCACAAAGTCTCTGAACTAATCACCAATGCACCACTCTCCATCCACCCAAGGTTACGTCCCCTCCAACCCTGAAAGTCTTCTACACATCCTATTCTTTTCGGTTGAGATAACATTTGTCAACATATCAGCAAGGTTCTTCTCAGTGTGAATCTTGTCCACCTGCAAATCTCTACGCTCAAGAGCCAACCGAATAAAATGATATCTAACCGTTATATGTTTTGTATTGCAGTGATAGGTTTCATTCTCAGTTAGATGAATAGCACTCTGGTTATCATAATGCACAACATATTTATCTTGTGTTACCCCAAACTGGCCAAGTAACTTTCTCAACAAAATCATTTCCTTCATTACCTCAGTCAGTGCCACATACTCAACTTCAGTTGATGACAAGGCAACAATATCCTATAACCTTGACATCCAACTGACTGCACCACCACCAACATTGAAAATGTATCTAGTAGTAGACCTCCTAGTATTACGACATCCTGTATAATCTGCATCTACATAGCCAACAACTTCCAATGATGAATTTCTAAAACACAAGCATACATTTTGTATCCCCTTCAAATACCGAAGAATCCACCTAACTGCTTATCAATGTTTCCAACCTGGATTAGACATAAATCTGGAAACAATTCCCACTGCATGGCCATTGCATACATCAAACTACCCACTACAGAAGTATATGGAACATTCTTCATCTTACTTCTATCTACCTCATTCATTGGAGAGTCCCTTTTAAAAAACTTGAAATGTGAAGCTAATGGCATAGAAATAGGTTTACAGTCAATCATATTGAAGCGCTCAATAACTTTAGAAATATAATCAGATTGACTTAACCAAAGTTTACCATGCTTTCTGTTGGATGTGCATGTCCAAAATCTTCTTGATTGGTCCAAGATCCTTGGTGGAAAAATGCTTGGACATGTCAAGCTTTAAATGCTTGATTTCACTCATATCATTGCTAGCAACAAGCATATCATCAACATAAAGCAATAAAACAGTAAAAGAATTATATCTTGAACCCTTAAAGTACATAAAATGATCAAAATCACATCTAGAATAAAGATCACGATGCAAGAAGACAGTTTTAATATCAAGTTATTCTAACTCCAAATTCAAGTTAGCAACCAATGATAAAACAACTCTAATAGAGCTATGCTTAACAACATACACAAAAATTTCATTAAATTAACACCTGCCTTTTGCTCATAACCTTTCACCACAAGTCTGACCTTATATTGCATAAGATAATTTGCCTCCCACTTAATAGTATAACCCACCTATTCTTCAATGCTTTCTTCCCATGTGGAAGTTCCACAACTCCCACGTATCATTCTTATGAAAAGCATCAATCTCCTCCTCCATTGCCTTATGCCACCTTTCAGTATTAAGGCAATAAATAGCCCCTTGAAAAGATTTAAGTTCACCACTATCAGTATACAAAGCATAATATAAGGAAGGAGAATACTTTTGTGTGGGCTTGTGAGGGCGTGTTGATCTTCTCAATTTTGGCTCAAGTATAACTGGTAGTCCTTCTTCATCTTGAATTAATTTAGTGTCATCCTCCTAACTAGCATAACCTCCATTAAAATTGTCTTGACCTTGAGCTTGACTCTTTTGCACTTGTCGAGGTAAAACAATGGGATTTGGTTCTTATATATCCATAACAAGTCTTTCTTTTTTTTGGCTCTTCCTGCTTCTTTTCAGCAAACATTACATTCTCATTAAAGAGAACATCTTGACTTCTGATAGTGTTCTTTACAATAGGATCCCAAATCTTATAACCTCTATCATCACCATCATAACCAAGAAAAACACATCTTCTTGACTTAGAATCAAGTTTGACTCTACTTTCAATAGGTACTTGAACATAAGATTCACACCCGAATATTCTCAAGTGTTCATGTGATACACTTTTATCGCTCCATAGAATTTTAAGTATTTCACCATTCAATGGTACACTAGGAGATCTATTTATCAAATATATAGTTGTATTGGCAGCTTCAGCCCAAAATTGCTTATCAAGATCAGATTGTGATAGCATGTTTCTTACTCTTTCAATAATGGTCTTATTCATCCTCTTAATGACACCATTTTATTGTGGTGTCCTAGGAACAGTCATTACTTTGAGAATGTCATTTTCTTTACAAAAAGTATCAAAAGCATTCGAGTAATATTTACCACCATTATCAATTTGGGATTATTTTATAAATCTTTATGTTTTGTTTTCAACCTTGGCTTTGAAAACCATGAAAAATTCAAAAACTTGACCCTTAGATGCTAATGGATACAACCAACACTTTCTAGAATAATCATCTAAAAAAGTGATAAAATGAAATGCTCCACCAAAAGATTTAATATTAACAAGGCCACAAACATCTGAATAAAGCAATTCTAATGCTTTATTTTTCTATGAGATTCATTTCTTTTAAAACTAAATCTACGATGCTTACCCATGGCATAATGATCACAAAAATTTAGAAATGAATGCTTAGAAATAAGAGTAAGATTTTCAGTTTGCAATACTTTCATATCATGTTCACTGAGATGACCCAAACGGTTATGTCAAATCTGCATATCCTTATGCTTACTAGCTACAGCAACGAACTTCTCTGTAACATCATTTCTTTGAGCTGTGCCATGAAGAGTCTAGAGACTCCCATCTTTTTTCCCTTTCAATATTATCATACAACCTCTTGAAATCTTTCATGACCCATTTCCAAAAGTTACTATAAAACCAGAGTCATCTAACTGCCTGGCTGAAATGAGCTTTTTCTTCAACTTAGGAACACGCATCACATTTCTCAATGTGTGCTTCCTCCCATCTGGTTGCTAGTAACAATATTTCCAACTCTCAAGATTTTGTACGCTCGATTATCACCAAGATAAACCAAGCCACCATCCACATTTGTGTAGAATGAAAAATATGACCTTTCTGAGCAAACATGAAATGAAGCACCAAAGTCTAAAACCCAAATATCCACAATAGACAATGTTGTGCATGCAACACTAAAAGTGACCCTATATGAAATTGTACTTGCTTCAGCATGGCTATCCTTGCCCTTGTCCTTTTGCTTATTCTTCAAAGCATAACAATATTTCCTTATAATTAGGTTTCTTATAATACCAGCAGGTAACATTCTTGCCTTGTGACTTGGACCTGCCTCTGATATGAGATTTACCTCTATTAAATCCATAGGATTGGTCTCTATATTGTGTTATTCCTCTATCGCCTGCTGCCAATGCTTGATTTGATTCATCAAGCATTTGTGTAGATTCGTTTCTAGTCTCTTCATTTAACAATGAAGCCACAACTTCTTTTAAATTAAACTTGTTACTTAGTCATAATGGTAACCAAGGTATCCCAACTAGCAGGCAATGAATTCAGCAAATGCAAACATAAAACTTCTTCATCCAAATTCACTTTCAAAAACCTCAATTGTGCAGAAATTGAATTAAATTCACTTATATGGGGATCTAATTGTAGCACCTTCTTTCATTTTCAAAAGAAATAATTTTTTCATCGTAGGCATTTTATTACTCTAGAGAGTTGCTCTAAAGATTACCAAAGTTTTGTAGATGTTTTACATTGACAAACATCAACTAAAATTGATGGTGAAATACATGGTCTAATAGTTGCCAGACACTTTTGATCAAGAACATCACATTCCCAATCTTCCATTCCAATAAGCAAGGCCTCCTTACCTCGAAGTGGTTGATCCAATTCTTTTCCAATAAAATAATATTCTATTATCATTTTATATATTGGCCAATTACTTAGATTTAATTTTTCAAATTCCATTGCCCTTTTCATTTTCAGGAAAAATACAGCAAATAACTACAATAGCAAAAAACCATTTCTTCACAGACACAATGAAGAACAAACCCTAAGCTCTGATATCAGTTTGTTGGGATCGATTGGTTAAAAATCAGCAAGGGTTTATAATATTCACAGCTATTATGCATTCATATCAATATAAAAAAGCAATGGAAACTACACAATATCAAAGCAAGAACATGGAATGAAAAATGCAACAACATTTAATCCACAATGCATAAAGATTTAATGTGCTTCGGTCACAAATTGTGACCTACATGCACAGGAGAATTGCGTGAAACTTTACTTACTAATTTGATATGACTACAAGGTGAAATCAAGCTCAAAATAACAAGTTCCACCAGCCCTGTCTCACTCTAAACAGAGCTGAAAAACAAGGC